>NC_037673.1:123426978-123522824 GCF_003255815.1 Theropithecus gelada
AGAAATGTTCTGGTGGCTGGGAGCACAGCAATGAAGGAAACAAAATATGAACATTCTCTAATTTATTTTCATCTCTCCATTAAGAGACATTAGGTCTCATCATGACAAAAAAAAAAAAAAGGCTTCAATGAACATCCTTCTGTTGCAAGTGCTTCTTTGGGAAATATTTGTTGTGGTAAAACTGCTTGGTTATGGACCACGTTTCAAATTTTACCAGGTATTGCCAACTCGCTTTCCAAAGTGGTGTACCACACTACACACCCAGTTTCGTTCATCCGGTCCAATATTTGGACAGTCATGTTTCTTTATTTTTGTCATTATGAAGGGCGAGAAAGGCTAGTTTTTGTTTTAGCCAGCATTTCTCCTAATTGTTAGTAAGGTCAGCATCTCTTATGTTTATTGGTTCTTTAAATCCGCTCCGCTGTGTATTGCCTGAGGGTATCCTTTGCAACCCATTTCTGTAGTAAGTTGTCTGTCTCTTTCATACTGATTTGTAAGAATTCTCCATCTATATAGTCTGAAACATTTTTTCTGCTTTATATGTTGAAAAAATATTTTTCCAGTCCAGAGTTTGCCTTTTAGCTTTACTCATAGAGGCTTTTGCATAAAAGAGTTTTACTTAGCGTAATCGTTCCTTTATGAATTGTCCTTTTTGTGTACTGACTGAGAAATAATCTCTTTCCCACAGTTGTAAAGATACTTGCCTGCATTTCTTTCTAATAGTTTCAAAGTTTTATTTTTCACTCAGTCCCTTAACACATCTGAAATTATCCGTTTGTATGGGATGAGACATTACCTTTCTTCTTCATGAAGAGAACTAAATCACTCATTGAATAATCCTTTCTTTTCCCACTTATTTTTAATGTCTTGTCTACTCTATGACAAATTCCCACATATATTTTGGAGATTGTTTTTGGAGTTTCTACACTGTTACAATGACTAGGTCTCAGATTTTTTTCAGAACCTGTTTTTAAACAGTTTTCTTCTGGTCCCCAAATTGTCCATCTGTAACCCAAACTTAGGATTTCTTTTGTCTTCAATTACCCTGAAGATATTTTTAAACCAAGCCTCTTTGTTTATAAATGAAGAAACAAAGATGCAGAGATCTTATATTTCCCATTCAGGTTTACGCAGCAAGACAATTAGAAAGCTTCAACTAGGTCTGGCCGTGGTGGCTCATGCCTGTAATCCCAGCACTTTGGGAGGCCAAGGAGTGCGGATAGTTTGAGCCCAAGAGTTCGAGACCAGCCTGGAAATATAGTGAAACTCTGTCTCTACTAAAAATACAAAAAAATTAGCCAGGTATGGTGGCGGGTACCTGTAATCCTAGCTACTTGGGAGGTTGAGGCAGGGGAATCGCTTGAACCTGGCAGGTGGAGGTTGCAGTGAGCCAAGATTGCGCCACTGCACTCCAGCCTGGGCAAAAGAGTAAGGCTCTGTCTCAAAAAAATAAAACCAAATAACAACAACAACAACCACCTCCCCCCACCTAAAAACAAACAAACAAACAAACAATAACAACAACAAAGAAAACCCAGAAAGCTTGAACTCAGATCTTAAACTGCATTCCAATCCACTTTCCACTAATGCCCTCCTCACAGAAAGTTTCCATTTTCTGTGAAAATTTTACTTCACCAGTAGTTGAATGAAATTGCCCATTTCACCAAATCTTTGTCAAGACTAGGTTTTATCATTTAAAACATCTCTTTGAATTGGCAGGTTAAGAATGGTGTTTCTTTCTTTTTAAAATATGGGGTCTCACTATGTTGCCCAGGCTGGCCTCAAACTGCTGGGTTCAGGTGATCCTCTCACCTCAGCCTCCTGAGTAGCTGGGACTACAGGCACATGCCATGGTGCCACTGTGCCCAGCTAAGAATGGTGTTCTTTCATTAGAGTTTTTTTGACATAAACATTTTAGTAAATATATATTAAGTAATAAATATTCCTTTAAAACTTTATGATGTTTCTTGGCCATAGTATTTAGTCTTTTTTTATTTGTCTATTCATGTCTTTTCCCTCCTTCCTATTGGGTTATATTTTTTGCCTTTTTATTAGTGGTGCTTAAGAATTCCATATATATATTAAAGACAGTAATCTTTTGTCACATATGTTTAACTTTAAAAACATTCAGTTATTTGTCTCCTAATTTTGTTTACAGGCTATTTGACACACAAGTTTTAGAAGTTAAACCTACCAATCATTTTTCTGCAGTCTCTTCCATTATTCCTGTACTTCCAAGGGCAGATAAATACTCATCCTAGATTTTTCTATGGCTTTATGATTTCATAAACCCTTCAATCCATTTGTAATTTATTTTGGTGTATTGCATGATGTTAAAAGGTAACTTTCATGTTCTCCCAATGGTTTCTCAATTGGATCAGTCTTATTTATTGATAACTTCTTTATTTATAGGTCAACTTTATCTGTAGAAAAGTCTTATACATACTTGAATCTGTTCCTACATTCTGCTTCATTAATCTATTTTTGTAAAACATCACATTTAAAAATTATTATAGGCTTATAATTCATTTTAGTAACTGGTAGAAGAAGATTCCCAACATTATTGTGCTCAGACTTTACTGATCATTTCTTTTGTTTATCCTTCCTGATATTTTTTAAATCATCATCTAAAATTGTTACCTTGATAAAAATGTATTTAAGCTGAACAATAATATAGAAAGAATTGTATCATGAAAATATTTAGTCTTCTCATCTAGGAACACAGTGTTTATTCAAATTTTATTTTATTTTGCTCAGTAAAATATTTTAGTTTTCCAAATATAGATTTATTACTGAATATTTTATACTCTTGTAAATGGGACATTTCCCATTATATGTTGTAACTACTTATTGCCCATACACAGGAAAGCTATTGATTTCAGTTTTATTTTGTATACAGACTTTTACTGTTCATCAAATTTTTATTGATTATATTAGTTTTGTTGATTCTTTTAAGTTTCTAGGTAAACAGAAATATAACATACGAATCATGGCTATCTTTCTCCTCCTTTTCTCTGCTTTCTGTTTCTTAGATGGGCAGTAGCTTCCAGAATAATACTGAATGATCATGATGACAGGGAAAATCTTTGTCTTATTTCTGATTTTAATAAGGTGCTTCCAGTTTACCATTAACCTTCCTCTATGTTGTTTCTCTGGCCAAGACAAGTGATTATATTAAGATGTATTAGTTTAATAAATGGTCTAGCTTGCTTACTTTCTCTTGAATTACCAGCTTTTTCTTTACAGAGCTCAATTTTCTTAAACTTCTAAAAGCCCACTGCTTTTGTATTCTGTACTTTTTCCTTTTCATGATCTAATTCTTCATATTCCATTCTAGGTCACTAGTTACTTCTGATTTAATCTGCTCATCACTGCCTTTAAATTAATTAATCTTTGAATCCAAAAAGGGTGTCAGGACTGGGAAGTATATAGAAGACAGATCAAGGGTACCAAATAATCTTCTAGTTAATAATCAAATGTGACTTTTTTTTTTTTTTAATGCCTCTTGTTTACTTGAATAGATATTGATTCCTGGTACACAGAGAAGACAAGTTGACAACTGCCATTTGACTGATTTTTGTGTGTAATGTACAATTAAAACAAACCTAACTCCACAATGATGGGGCTATTTTAAAGCAACACAGGATCCAAGTGAACGAGCTACCACTAATGACCAACAGTGGAACAACTAAGTAACGAAATAAGTGAAGTATTATATTATTGCCAAAGTATAAAACGAACATCCATTAGTCCACACTGCTTTAAATAAATGATTGCATAAATAAAGGGGAAAGGGAAGAAAAGGCAAATCTCTTGTGCAGATGAAATCCAAATAATTTATGTGGACATTGACCATAAGGAAGTGGAGAGTAACTCCCTATTCCTTGAGTATAGGCTGGCCATCTCTTCCAAAGGCTATGGTATGGAAAGGGGGAAGGAATAACTTTACTATGGAGAAAGCTGACAAACACTACCTCAGCCAGGTGATCAAGGTCAACATCAACAGTGATAGGGCATGTTGGTAGTATGTTTCCTTGATATGATGTGATGAAAATAGCCCTTTACTTCTGTGGGCTTCCCCCACCAAATCCGTAACCCCAGTCTATTTATGTGAAAAACAGCAAACAAATCCCAATTCAGGGACTTTTTATAAAATAGCTGACCAGCATTTATCAAAACTATCTAGGTCATCAAGAACAAAGAAAATCTGAGAAACTATCCCAGGCAAGAGGAGCCTAAGGACAATGAAAACTAAATGTATCATAGGCTCCTGGATGGGATCCTGGAACAGAAAAAGAATGTTAGGTAAAATCTAAGTAAATATGAATGATGTATGGACTTTAGCTAATATCATAATAATGCATCAATCTTGGTCCTTTGTTCTAACAAATATACCATACTAATGTAAGACATTAATAATAGGGGAAAGAAGGTGCAAGGTATAGGGAAAATCCCTGTACTATCTTAGCAATTTTTTCCTGTCACTACAAAACTGTTCTAAAAAAGAGTTTATTTAGAAAATAATCACATCTTAAGTGATCATGGCCAATAATTCTTGAATGTTCTTAAAGCTGTAATTACTATACCTTCATGGAAAACAACTCAGTAACTAACAGACAGTGAGCATTGCTTGGTATTCCGACCAGCAGCACTTCCTGTACTAATTACCAATGTACCTTTGTCTCCTAGGTTATTAGTTAGTTATAGTTCCACAGAAGGCACTCAGTTATGCTCTAAGAGTTCCTCTGAGAAAACTGCAGGAACAAATGGACATAAATTGCAGCAGGAGGGGTTTGAGTTAGAGTTTTGGAATGCTATGGAGTCAAGCTGCGTGATATTCCCTGCTAATTATCTTTCCAAGGGTTCATACAACGGTTTGATCCAGCCTGGTTTCAACTCATCTTGGAGTAAATCCAGTAAGAACATGAATTTCTACTGTTTCCAGGAGGTCCTAAGAGTTTTTATATCTTATATAGAAAATTTCCATAAACTAAAAGTTGGCATAAGTGGTGCCATTCACCTAGAAATTATTCATCAAATTGTTTACGGTTTCTGCTATTCTCTCCACTGACACATGATTTATTAATTTTGTTCCAGAGATTTGAGTTCAGGCTGTATAAATCATGAATAAAGATTAGTTTAATAGTCATAATGCCCCTTGGGACAATGTTTCAAGTGAAGGAAACTCAAAATTGTCGCAATGTGAAAATGACAGTTGTATCAATATTTGCAAATTGAAATGATATTCAATACCCTTACAGAAGCAGAGTATAAATCTTATTCCTGTTTATTTAATGCAAACCCTAAAACTTTTCTTTTTAATTTTTAACTAATGCTTATTAATATTTTCCCATGTGAACATTTTCTGTAAAATGAATCTAAGATCTTCCTGATCTGCCTGCCTCCAGCTATGAAGTAACATTAGACAATGACCTCCTGCTACTGTTCTGATGACTTAAATACTTTAGAAAAACAATATATAGCCAGATACCAGAACCTCAAGACATTCACAGCAATGATATTTTGCCATTTTTATGCATTAAAAAAGAGAGAACTGTCTGGCAGTGTGCCAAATACCACACTTTTAATATTCAAAATTATATATCATCTTGTTTCCACTGGCTTATCTCACCTGACTTCTTAACCCTTATGAAACACTGATTGTTCACATACACAAATATGTAACTGTGATTTAAAAAAATGATCAGACAATAAGTATTCTGATTAGAAGCTAAGTACTCATCAGAATGAATTAAAAGTAGCTAGAATTAAAGAGAAATTGCTCATTATTCAGGTAACTCCATGTTTCTATTATTTATATTATACAAATGCAGCTATGGTGTACTTAGTACAGATGATAAGATGAGGTGTTAGAGGCAATTCCAGCTATGACTTCATGTATTCAATGGCATCTTCTATTGTAAACATTTATATGTCTGAATCCCAGAAATACTGAAGAAAAGAGAGAAATGCAACAAGCACAAGCAAACACAGGTCCTTCCTACAATTCCCTTCCTTCTTCACAAAAGATATTTTGTTGAAAAGGTTTCAACCCATTCTCTTTGTCAAAAATGAGGAACATTGATCTACATGCAGGATTTGCATAGAGGTTATCAAAATAAAATTTTAGAGAATCATGAGAGGGCAGAATTTGGGGTGTTCAATCCCTAATCAGAGATGCCCAAACTCAGACATCTGTCTTTCAGAAGCAACCACCATAAGGCTGATGAAAGAGGGCTCATGGAAAGGGCAGGAATAAATACCAACAGTTACGCTTATGCTTATAAAAAATATTAACGATAAGCAATACAATTTGTTCCTTTTTTGTCCTATGCTGTCCCCTATTCATTTGTGTAACTACAGTATTGAATTTATTTCATCGGTCAGAATTTGGAAATGAACAAACGATTAAAATTCAAATTATAATTCCATTGCAATGTAGTCTGCCCTGGTATTCTTTGGATCTAATAAGAAATCGTGCCTCATCAAACATATATAATTTGGCTTGAAGTAATAATAGTATGAAGTCAAATTTATAGTCATAATAAAGTTGTCTACGCTGGATATTTTCATTTCCGAGTGCAATATGCATGGGGCAACTGGCCCCCAGGCAGTCACTGAGTCATTTGAGCTCGCTCTAGGTGGAGCTTGTTTACATCCTATAATCACACCATTAACAGTCACTACTAAATATAAACACAAAGAAGAATATTACTGGTTGTTTCACAACCCCCGTGATAACACTATACAATTATACAGACAAGCTTGAGAGTGACAATGCTGAAGCAACCATGGTTACCCATTCACAGTGTAAACAAACAGGCACCTGCAAAACTTAACATAAATATGTAGTATGTTTCTTTGTCCTACAGAGTTAGGGAGGCAGCATCAAGTGAAGAAACAAGTATATGGGTCTATGACATTAACATGATAGTTTTACAATGTGAGAACTTAGGGAAGAAAGTTTTGGTCAACATTCATGGAACTCAGGAGGCACACACACACACACTATCTCTCTCTCTCTTTCTTTCTCTCTCTCTATATATCTCTCTCTCTATATATAGATATATATATATAGAGAGAGCGATATATACATCTGTAGATTGATTTTTGAAATTCAGTTAACTGGCTGTGTCCCTGTGGGCTAGTCATTTCACTTCTGTGGCCCTTAATTTCTTCATTTGGAAAATGAGGGGATTAATGTGCTATGGTCATTCCCTTCCAGTCTAATGTTCTATTAACAATAATCATATATGTGTGTGTGTGTGTGGGGGGGTGGGTGGGTGGGTGTATGTGTGTGTGTTTAGATATACTTATTTATATACAGGTTGAGCTTTCCTAATCTGAAAATACAAAATATAAAATGTTCCAAAATAGCAAACTTTTGGAATGTTGACATGATGCCACAGGTGGGAAATGTCATACCTGACATTTTGTATTCTGATAGGTCAATATACAGAACTTTGTTTCATGTACAAAATTATTTAAAATATTATGTGAAGTTAACATCAGGCTATGTGTATAAAGTATATATGAAACATAAGTGAATTTCATGTTTAGACTTAGATCTCATCCCCAAGATATCTCATTATGTATATGCAAAAATTCAGAAACTGAAAAAAATCTGTAATCCAAAACATTTCTGGTCCCAGCATTTTGAATATGGAATACTCAACCTGTGAGAGTGTGTGTGTGTGTGTGTGTGTAACTATATGTTTTTAAGAATAGCAACAGTAATAAAACAAATATGCACTTGTGATGCTGTAACCTGTTATTGACTCCATTTTATAATGATTTTTTTCATGAGAAAGTGTTTTCTTTCTGCCTATGTAACTGTGGGCAACTTGATGTTCTCTAAGCTTTATTTTCCTTATATACAAAATTAAGATGATAACAACACCTATCACTGCTTATAGCATGTTGTAAGCCTTAACAGATAATGTATGTAATGTTTAGCCTAGTATGCCGCACTCAGTAGGCACTCAATAGAATTTTTCTATTATTTTCTAACCCTCTTTATTTAGCTTATGAAACAGGTGAGCAAAGAATGACCAGTCTTACAGTTTGTCTCCTTGGAAGATAAGCCATTTTTATTAATTGTTCCAAAAATATTTTTGATGAATTATAAGAAGAGACCCTAAAATAATGCAATTCTTCTTTAAAAGATAGAGTAATTATACATCATGTTTGATATTTTTGTAGTAAAAATTCAGACAATATTAAATGTAATACCCATATAAACCAAAATAGAAGATTTGACCAACTTAAATAGTCAACGTTTTCAAGGAGAAAAAAATCATTAAAAAGTTAGTGCTATCAAAAAAATGCTACATTGAAGAAGAAAATTTAAAAAAACAAAAAAACCAAGCACTCACATCTTCTGCATGACATAAGAGATATTTGCTACAGAGGTTTATTTATACTTTGAGCTAAGACAGGATTAATTGGATCTAAGATACTAAGCATTTTTTAGAAATAGAAGCTGACAAAAATTTAAACTTAGTTTTATAACTGCTAAATTAAGAAAAAATCTGGTGAGTTTTTAAGCAGCTGAAAAAGAGCAAGTAGAGGATTGTGACTCTTCTTTAATTGGTATACACTATTCTGTTAGAAAAACAAACAAAAAGATTAGGATGCCACAATATCAAGAGTACTGATGTTAAACTCTTAAAGCCTATTCACATAATTCACTGAAATCTCTGTCATTGTTTCTTAGTCTCCATGTAACAGAGAACCCACCTAAGGGGCAGCATCAGGGGCTGAGAGAGTCATAAGCACTCCTACTGTGGGCCATATTTTCAGTATTAATAAAAACTTGGACTGTCTCATATGTTCACCAGTTCTGGCTAAGGGAACTGAGTGAGCTAGCCGCTTGCTTGGGTCATGTGGTCAGAGTTGACAGCCTGTCTTCAGTTGATACTTTGTAGGGTATTTGACAAAGTCAGAAAGATCTTGAGCTAAGGTTAGCTTTACTTCACCCCAACACTGCCAGACCATAACCTCTGCATTCTTTTTCTCTTCCCCCTCCTTGCTATGCCTCATCTGTCCTTGGCCTGAAGGTGGAACTAAATTCACAGATCAAAAAACACAACACACACAAAGGTGAGGATAACAAAATTTGCCTCAATAGGATGTTCAAATGAGTGGTCTGATGTCACAAGGCTGGTTCATCCTGAGTTTCCCTGGTTACTCTATTTGCTGGATATACATAAACACATTACATTTCTTAATTAGCTTATTTATTGGTTTGATTCTTTCACCTCCTGACAGACTTCAATTTCTCCAGATTCAGTACTTGGGGAAGATACAATACTAGCAACTCCATAAAGGCCCTAAGAGCAAGTGCAAAGAGACACATTTACAAAATGGTCTTTAAATGGAAGGCCTAAGCCTCGGCAATTTCCCTTTCTTACGGTACATGCTTTGGAAAATTAAAAACGATATTCTGAAATTTTAAGATATGAGTCCAGTGAGTTTTTTTCTTGTTGTTCTGCTATGGTTGTTTTTCAAGAGAAAAGAGGTCAGGGAAATTTCACAGCCTAGGCTGGGGTCCACACTGCAGATACATCTTAATCCCTCAACCCAGAGGTAAGTCTCCTGAGCATATGGGAGGGCAAGCTAAGTTCTGGAAAGAAGCAGGATGTTTCAGCGTGAGACCAGATGAACCAGCTGAGGCAGACAACAACATGGTGAGCCAGTTTTGGGTACAGGCATCTGGACAAGTGAGCAAGACTAGACCCTGGTGAGGGAAGAATCACATTCCTCCCTCCTAATAGCCAGCCCTGCAGGTAGGGAGGAGGGAACAACCTTGAGAAAGATAGGGCTTATTAGAAGCTAATGAAATGGAAGCCTTCTTGACTTCTGAAAGGAGAGAAGAAACATGCTCTTGGTAAAAAACAAAAAAAAGAGGGAATTTAGATCTTAGAACACATGTGTTCTAGGAGGGAATTTACATCCTAGAAACAAGTGTTCTAGCATGTGTTTCTAATGACGACTCCTCTCTTAAGGCTTCCATTTCTTGAGCAATAAATATGGACCAGGAACATTGCCAAAGGCTTTACATAAATGAGATCATCATCTTCATAACAATCACATGAGACATGGATAATAATGACCCCTACTCTCCAGATTACAGATGAGGAAACCAATGCTCTATTAAAGTAAAGAATGGGCCCATGGAAGGAAGCCAAGGCTCTCACACTGGTCTGACCACTTCTTCAAGCTAGAGCTCTTTATCACTGAACTGTATTGTTCCTCTTTCATGAACAGTGGCACTGACTTCCACAGAAAGCTGACATTCAAAAGAGTAAACCACAAAAACTGCCAAGATATTGAATGGTCAAGTACTCAATCACTTTCATTGCCTACTTACTAGAAACATAAACAAATGCTGCTTTAGAGACAGTTTTTAGCTATCAGTGTTTGGGTAAATTTTTTTAGGCTTAAAACTTTAGCTGCACTATTAACAGCATATTAATATTAATGCTGATTGAAGCTTAAAATGAGTTTGGAAACATATGGGAGAAGGTTTACATAAGTACAAGGTGAAGTGCCTAAAACAGCACACAAAATAGTGAGTCAGTGAGAGATAAAAACCGTTGAGAGAGAAAAAGAGAGGATTTTCTCTCTACTAATTTGTAAGTCAAGGTCATGGGTTTTAAGTGGTACTGTTGTGCATTGCTAGTGGAAGTATAAAATGGTGCAACTACCTGGGAAAGGAGTTTGGTAGTCTCTTAAAAAGTTAAACATATATTTAACATATGACCCAACACTGGTATCTGCTCAAGGGAAATAAAAACTTAGGTGTATAAAAAAGACTTCTGCATTTTTATTCATGCAAGCAGAAACAACAGGTGAATGGATAAATAATTCATGGTATATTCATGTAACGAATTACTACTCAGTAATAAAATAGAATGAACTACTAACAACATGCACCAACATGGATGCATCTCATAGATATCATGCTGACACAAAGAAGCTGGACACAAGAAAGTTTACAGCATGAGTCTGCTTATATGAAAGTCTAAAGGCAAAATTAATCAATAGTGACAGAAATCACATCAGTGGTTTCCTGGAGTCAAAGTGGGTGTTGGGTGGGGGACTGACTGCAAAAGGATACAGAATTCTGGGGAGCTGGAAGTGTTTTATATATTTATTGGGATAGTGGTTACGCAGGAGTATACATTTGTCAAAAGCATTCAACTTATAGCCTTAAAATTTTTTATTACATGTAAATTACATCTCAAGTTGATTTTAAAAAAAGATATGGGATTAGAAGGCAGTATACATTAAGAAACAAAAACAATCGCATCCAACTCAGTTCCCACCATCCCCCAAGTGTTTTCTGTATCCAATGCTTGTTTCAGAAAGGATGTTTATATCCTGTTATTTTTCCTTAGTTGCAAGGTAGAATTTTGTTTATAAATGTCAAGTGGAAAAATTAGAAGACTTTAAAATAAAGTTATTAAGGATTTTTAAACCATCTTTTGGGTGAATCAGATTTCCTAGATATTTGAGGTTTTAAGAAAGGAGCATATTTAAAATGCTATTTTCTAAAATAAATATTTACTTCCATATACCTTAAATACCATTAACTGAACATATTTAATGTTCTCTGAATGCCTCCAGGTCATCATTAGGAATATCAAAAATTGTGCTGTAATACAGTGATGATTTCAAAGTTTATTATGGCACAGAGGCTGTTTGCTTTTACGCTAACAGTGGCCTTAGAATACTGAGCTCTTTAAGTTCTTGTATTTGCTTCTTTTCTGTTTCTCTCTCGTTGGGCTCTGAGAGCCTTTTTTTGTGCTATTACCTATTTTTATTTTTCTTTAATTTTTTTTATTTTCATACATTTTTGGGGAACAGGTGATTTGGTTACATGAATAAGTTCTTCAGTGGTGATCTGTGAGATTTTGGTGCACCCCTCACCCTAGGAGTATACACTCCTATTTGTTTTTTTATTGGAGTTGTTTTCCTCTCTTTTAATCTGCTAAGATAATCAAGTTAACAGAACTATATACAGAGCAGTGATCCCCAACTATTCATTTTCAATCCGGCAATTGATTGGTTTCAAAAGAATCAACTGGAAAATGGTTAAAACTTACAGATGCCCAGACCCTATCCTTGGTGATTCTATTATCTAATTTGGCATACATGATACGTGATTCTTATAAAAATATGTGCGTGTCTGAAGAAACATAAAAGTAGAGAAAATAATGTAATGAACCACTACATATTCATCACCCTGCTTCAAAAACTCAACATTAGGCCGGGTGCGGTGGCTCATGCCTGTAATCCCAGCACTTCGGGAGGCCGAGGCAGGCGCATCACCTGAGGTCAAGAGTTCGAGACAAGTCTGGCCAACATGGTGAAACCCCATCTCTACTAAATATACAAAAACTAGCCAGGTATGGTGGCCAGCACCTGTAATCCCAGCTACTTGGGAGGCTGAGGTAGGAGAATTGCTTGAACCCAGGAGGCACAGGTTGCAGCGAGCCGAGATCCTGCCATTGTATTCCAGCCTGGGTGACAAGAGCAAGACTCTGTCTCAAACATTTTGTCAGCCTTTTTTCATCTATTTGCCCCCTCCTCTTTTTTTGCACTAGAGCTGGGATTGGCAAATTGTAACCCCATAGGTCACATCCAACCTGCTGCCTGTGTTTTAAAAATGGAGATACAATTAATATAACACATCGTAAATTTCACTGTTTTAAAATATACAATTCAGTGGTTTTTAGCATTTTACAACATTGTGCAACTGTCACCATTATCTAATTCCAGGGCATTATCATCATCCCAGAAGAAACCCCGCACCCATTAGCGGTCACTCATTCTCCCCTTCCACCAGCCCCTGGCAACCACTAATCAACTTTATCTCTCTGGCTTTACCTACTTTAGATATTTCATGTAAATGGAATTATACAATATGTGGCTTTTGGTGTCTGGCTTCTTTCACTTAGCTTAATGTTTTCAAGGTTCGTCTATGTTGTAGAATGCACCAGTACTTTGTTCCTTTTCATGGTTGACCATTTCACATTTTGTTTATCCATTCATCAGTTGGACAGTTGGGTTGTTTCCACATACATTTTCAATTCTATTGGGTATGCACCTAGCAGTGGAATTGCTAGGTCATATGGTGACTATTGTTTAGCTTTTTGAGGAACTGCCAAACTATTTCCCAAAGTGGCCACACCATTTTACATTTCCCCCAGCAATGTATAAGGGTTCCGGTTTTTCCAGATTCTTGTCAATATTTGTTATTGTTTATCTTTTTGATTCTATCAATCTTAGTGGGTGTGAAATAGCATCTCATTGTGTTTATTTGCATTTCCCTAATGACTAAAGATGTTGAGCATCTTTTCATGTTCTTATTGGCCATATATATACCTTCTTTGGAGAAATGCCCATTCAAATCTTTTGTCCAGTTTTTAATTGGGTTATTACTATTTTTGAGACAGAGTCGCACTCTTTTGCCCATGCTGGAGTGCAGTGGTGGGTTCTTGGTTCACTGCAACCTCCATCTCCAGAGCAGCTGGGATTACAGGTGTACCCCAGCACGCCCAGCTAATTTTTGCATTTTTAGTAGATACAGGGTTTCGCCACGTTGGCCAGGCTGGTCTTGAACTCCACCCAGGGCCTCCCAAAGTGCTGGGATTACCAGCGTGAGCTACCGTGCCTGGCCTATTTTTTTACTATTAAGTTGTAAGAATTCTTTATATGTTCTGGATACTAGACTCTTTTCAGATAAGTGATATGCAAATATTTCCTTTCATCCTGTGGGCTGTATTTTCACTTTCTATCTTGAAATAGTCCTTTAAAGCACAAAGTTTCAAATTTTAATTATTTTTTCTTTCATTGCTTGTGCTTCTGGTGGCATATCTAAGAAACCATTGCCTAATCCAAGATCATGAAGATTTACACGTATTTTTTTATAAGAGTTTTATAGTTTTAGCTCTTACATTTAGTTCTTATACATCTGCATTTTTAAAGACCTTATCATGTACTTCTAAGGTACAACTAATTTTAGAAAGTAAGAGTGAGTAGATTTTGATAGCCTCCAAGAGTTTAGAAAAAGCTATGAGCTTTGATGCACAATTTTACCCAACACATATATGTTGGATGATTGGAACTTTTCTTTGTCTACTATAGGGGTTTTTGCTCTTTTGCAGCAGACAGCTGAGTTGTCCAGAGAGCTGATTCTGGAAAGGTGTATATTACTATTTAGGTAAATGGTCAGCTTTTAGTATCAGCAAAATAAGATACTCCAAACATGTTTAGGAGGAGCCCTTTACAGTCCCAAGTTTAAAAACACAGACTGTTATCTTAAGACATTTTCTATGTATAGAGCCCCATAGTTCTAACACGGGTATTTGGAAATGTAGAGAAAAGGAAGCAAAAATCAGCAGCTGGGACTTAGTTTCCAACCAAGGGAGGATGGCATGGATGGCTGCACTTCTTTCATTTGCAGGCACAACCACAAAGCATCAGTTGCTGGTTGATAGTTTGTTCTGGAGATGCTGAGGCCAGTGGTTCTCAAACTTGAGCGAGCATTAGAATCACCTGGAGAGTTTAGAAAAACTCAGCTTCCTGAGCCCCATCTGCAGAGATTCTGCTACAGGAGGCTGAGGTGGGGCCATTACTTTGCATTTCTAATAGGCTTCCAGATGATGCCGGCCCTAAGACCACACTTTGAGTAGCACTACTTTAGATACAGGGACCGACCATTTTGCCCTGGTGCTTACCAAACATTGACCAAGCAAACATTAAGCTAGGTGACTCTCCTTGGGGATGAATATGATAACAATCTACTGAGAAATTCAAGAGGCCATAAGTATCCCAATTTCATTAAAATTTCTAACCACTGGTGGTGTCATTTCAGGTGTTAGGCTTACATTCTTTTTCTTTTTTCTTTTCTTTTTTTTTTTTTTTAATTTTGGAGACAGAGTGTTGCTCTGTCACCCAGAGCAAGTGCGGTGGGGTGATATCAGTTCACTGCATCCTCTGCCTCCTGGGTGCGGTGTGCAGTGGGATGATATCAGCTCACTGCATCCTCTGCCTTCTGGGTTCAAATGATTCTCCTGCCTCAGCCTCCCAGATAGCTAGGATTACAGGCATATGCCACCACACCTGGCTAACTTTTGTATTTTTAGTAGAGACAGAGTTTCGCCATGTTAGCCAGGCTGGTCTCGAACTCCTGACCTCAGGTGATCCACCCACCTCAGCCTCCCAACGTGCTGGGATTACAGGTGTGAGCCACCATGCCCAGCTGGCTTATGCGCTTTTTCTAAACATAATTTGTTCACTTAGGAAAGTGTCTTGATTTCAATAAAATTAGCATCGATTAAATTACTTTTTTCCGGTTTTTTGGTATTTGATCTTGCTTGATGAATGTGGACATCAGCTATGGGTTAGGAATGCTACTCAGGAACATCTACTGTGTTTGTGACCATGTATTTGACTTGTGGCCAAACGGTATTCTTGAGAGAGGTGGTTGTGACTTTGACAGATTGAGCCAAAGTTAAATTCTGATGAAGCGCAAAGGAATTTTATCAGTCCCGGGATGGTTGCCAACTGCGCTGGGCAAAAGAGTGATTTTCCAAAAAAGTCCAGAGCAATCCACATGTATTCTGTCACCTCTACTTCCAGTTTCTTCAAAGGCCAGCCAAAAGCTTCATTTTCCTACTTCCTGTCATTTCCAAAACCACAGCTTAAACCTGAAAAACAAATGGGAAGCTGTGTTCCTGCCTCTTACAAACCAGCAAGAACAGAGCACAGCAAGCAGAGAAGAGTTCAGTCTTGCTGATGTCACATGAGGCAGAATGAGGCCCCTGCTTATTTGGCTACTGAGTTTAGAAGATAAGCAGACAATTTATTGTTGGTAGGTTGAGAAAATTCAAGAACAGAGAGAAATCTGACAGTCTGGCCATAAGAAGACATTTTTGCATTTATGTTCTTATAGCCATACCTGAAGTCAACTAATTATGTTTGGAGAGAAGTAGAACACTTGCTTTAAGAAGAAAAAAACAATGTTCTATGCTGACCCTATCCCCAACATCCTTGCAGCAGGTCTATTGTACTCTAAGTTGTGCTCTAACTTCATTGGCAGGCTCCAGGCCTCTGTCCCCCAGATCACCCATGGGAGAGATTCAGCTTCCTTCACTCAGCAGCTCTTACACTGATCCCAGGAGGAAGGAAGCATCTTGTTTTAAAGAGACTGCAACACAACCCAAAGGAAAGCCAGTTATCTTAGTGTCCATATGTCCACAAGAGGAAAATGTGCGTGTAGCATTTTAATCCCAGTGAGTGATAATTAGTCACTAGGCTGCTAAGAAGTTTGACACTGTTATTCCTCTCCCCCTTTTCTAAATTGCAAGGGTAATAACCGCATTTGCACAGAAATCATGCTAACTGGCTAGCTACTTCATTAAATTACCATATGATTCTTATTTTATGGGTACAAAATAGTTGATCTCAGTGAACTGGCAACTTAGAAACCTAGGAGGTAAATTAGAGCAATTACTAATAAATTATACATGTGGTAACTAACAATTTGTCTATCACCTAGAAATATGAGAAAAAACTGCCAGACTCCCCGGTTGTGCAATTCTGAACAAATCTTTTCATTTTTTTCTTTTCCAAGACCAAAAGCTGTCATTGTCCACACCAGTTACACCATTACTCTTGCTGCTTTCACAGAGCCCAACATTTATAATACGAAGTTAGGAGTTCGAGTGGGATTTGCACTCTGTTTGGAACAGAGTGTTTGACTGCTTAAAATTAAAGAACAACAACAATAACAAAAAAATCCCTAGACCCTGAAATCACCCACTAAAAATCAGGAAGTGAGATTCATGTTAGCTTTCCCTATGTGTTTATGGAAGAGATAATGGCAAGAAGTAGGGGCAAAGTATCTGTTCATTCATAATCACTACTGTGCTTCGTTTCTGGGCGAGGCAGTGTGATGAAATTAAAGGAAGTTCTGTGTTGCCAGTCATGTGCTGTTATGGGGGAGGAGGTGAGATGAGGTCAATTAACCAGATATGATCTTTCTCTTCTCTTCCTGCTTGTCTCACCCAGGCCTCGGGTGTGCCATTCAACACGAAAGGTGTTGATGCCATTCATTAATTGAGGGTCAGATTCCTCCATCAGCATATTCCTCCCATCTGAGACTGCCTTACCTCCATCCACTTCCATCCCCAGCAGGTTTCATTTTCTGCAGATGCTGTCAAGAGCTACATGTAGGAAGAAAGAGGTTTTAACAACTGCATGCTCAAATTTATTCTCACTGGTCTCTTGTTTGAAGGAAGTCCAATGTCTAGACCCTGGATGTTGAAACAGGATGTAAAAAAAACCCACCAAACCGCCCCCCCCGCCCCCGTATATTTGAGAGAGTTTTGACACCCATCCAAAATACACTCCAGCAATGGAGAAAAACTTGATTTTGGCATAATTTATATATCACATTTCTCCCTGTACCCAACAGAAGTGTGTGCTCATGTCTCTATATCACATGATATATCAGTTTAAGATACTCTTTCTCTTTGCCTTTGTTCCTGGTCTCATTTTCACTTTCACTTATAATTTTAATACCTTCTCCCCAGGTTCTTCAGTTATTTTTGCTATATGCCTGAATATAGGACCTAATTCCATGTCACCAATATCTCCCTTGAGAAGCACTGATGTTAAGTAGAATAAAATGTAATCAACACTCATTGTTTTCTACCAGGGCAACAGCAGGGTTTAAAACAAAACCAACCTCGTTATGAATTCCAAACGCCCTTCTAAATAACTCTGGGTGCCATTTCACAACCTGACCTGCATAGTACCTTTAGGCTGCCGTGGGAGTTGTGACTATCCTGTGTACACATGTTTACATGCTAGGTCGCAGTAACCCAGTAAACACATTCTGTAGCAGCCTGTAGCTTGTGGTGGTCCAAGCACAATGCATGAAATTCCACTTCTCCGGGGCTCCCGCCAGGTGGAGCAATCCAGAAGTATAGTTTCCACCTGTAGGGGAGGTGCCTGCAAACCTGGCAGCTCTGAAGTCACACTGCTCTTGATTCAGGCCACATCTGAGCTCACCCAGCTAGATGCTAAAGCAGACAATTGCAGAAGTGCAGAAGGTGGCAGAGAGCATTTGGGGGCAATGATCCTCAACTCTCACATTCCTTTTGCCTAAAATGCATTGTAATGACTCCACCTAGTTCAGTAGTGCTAGGAGAGACATGTGGATTCCTGCTTCTGTGCAATGATAAAGCAGTAAGTTATCTGTATTAGTAAGAACATATATATATTTTTGTAGTTCATCACCATCCAAATTGCCTAAGGTGATGGCCATAAATAACACTATTTTCAGGCATAAATATAAGTTGGAGACTGAAGCATCTGTAAGAGGAATAAATACTTTCTATCCAGAATATTAAGCAAAATCTATTTTTTAAAGTGAGTGCCCAGAATGAAGAAAAGATGGATGGGGACCCTTCCCTCCCTCAAGTGGGTCAGATTGCTGGGAATGATGGTCCAGGCTCCTGGCCCCATCCTTTCCTGTCAAGGCTATACCTAAGTGAGGGTGAAAAAATCCTGGAGAAAACCACGGCAGGAGGGAGAAGCCTCCCCAGTGTGTCCTACTTCTGAATGCTGTTACTGGACCAAAAGAGCCCTCTGCTCTCCTCCTCCATATTTTTCACTGTTGCTCTCCAGGTAATCAGAGGCAGAGGGAAAAATAAGTAACCTTTCCTGATACTCTTGCCCTTGTATTTTGTTCAAAACTCTCTGTTACCAAAGGAATGATTAGGAACTTCAGTTGGAGGTTCTGAAATCAAAATCATTGCACTGAGTTTGTCAGATGAACTCATTTAAAAGTGGATTTCAGGGAATCTTGACCAAGATTTCAGATCACCACATACAAGTTACGTAGACTGTGGTTACTCAGACAATAAGAAAGTACGTCTCTTTTTGTAACCTAAACTCTGCTTCTTACTAAGTTTTTACATGTTCAATCATGCTTTGAGCATTACTTTATTCCAAAAAATTAATTTTGTCTGTGACTTAACAGTCTTAACGAAAAGCTATGTAAGTTATATGTGACAGCTGAAGTAATCTGGCTACCATTCATTCTGAAATATATTTTTAAAGTGGGATACAACATTCTTTTTTTTAAAAAATTATTTATCTTTTATTTATTGAGACAGAGTCTCGCTCTGTCACCAGGCTGGAGTGCAGTGGCACGATCTCAGCTCACTGCAACCTCCACCTCCCAGATTGAAGTGATTCTCCTGCCTCAGCCTCCTGAGTAGCTGGGACTATAGGCATGTGCCACCACACCCAGCTAATTTTTGTATTTGTAGTAGAGATGGGGTTTCACCATGTTGGCCAGGATGGTCTCAATCTCTTGACCTTGTGATCTGCCTACCTTGGGCTCCCAAAATGCTGGGATTACAGGTGTGAGCCACTGTGCCTGGCTAAAGTGGGATATAATATTGTAACAATGAAATTTTACTATTACATTTTCATGTGTTCACGTATATAGTTCAAATTTTTTTAAGTTTTCTTTTTAATTGACACAAAATTATCATATTTTTGGTGTACAATGAGATGTTTTGATACATGTATATATTGTGCAATGATAAAATCAAGGTAATTAATAAATCCATCACCTCAACCATTAATCATTTCTTTGTAGTAAAAACATTCAAAATCCTCTCTTCTAGCTATCAAATTATTTTGTAATTTGTGTAATATTCTGGTAAAATAGCCTAAACTGGGGTCATATTTCCTCATCAGCCACATTCTGCTAATGCCAGATGCCCTGGGAAGCTCTTCACTGCCATCCTGGAAGGATGTAGAATGTGGTGATGAGGAAGCCATTCTCCCAGGTACAGCAAAGGCAGAGTCTGTTAGCAACCCACATGAAGGGCAATAGACTTCTAAATAGTGGGTCGGGGTCCATGTGGGTGAAGCTAAAATCCAGAACACTTTTACTGGCTAAAAATCATGATGATTCAAAATTTAAACCTTCACATGGATGCACCCAAAGAGAATCAACAAAATTTAAAGTCCTTTGAATAGATCAATCTTCTCTAACTAGAAAACATACCTCATTTTCTCCCTTTGCATATCATATTCCCAGTAGGCCTGTGCCAATGACTCTTTGGGTTTCTTTTACTCCCTTTGCAGCTGTTCTTTTGTTCCTGTCTCTCTTTTGTGGCTCCCCAGGGTGATGTGCAAAAAAGCTCCTTCAATCAGGTTTCCACTGTCTTTTTTTCCTCCTTAGGATAATGTTCTCCTGCTATCACCCAGGGAATGACATAGAGGGATATTTCTCCTTCTATATTCATGGGGCTGAGACACATGTTCATTCCTTTTGTTAATCTTTTTTTCCCAGTTAAGATACATTTTTGTTATGTCCTCTATGGGACACATCTGGGTGTCCATACTACAGTGTGGAGGACCTTGAGGGTAAAATTACCCATGGCCCAGTGGAGTTTGGACACAAAATCTTACATGACTCAATCAATTTCACTCTGCATTTTGCCAGCCCTGAACCTGGGAATCATTCTGTCTTCTTGTTAGCTTACTCTGGTTTCAAATATAGGTCCAAGTCAAACTCTCTTTCGGCTCCTCTGCTACTTGGTCTCCAGATTCATTGCCTCTGCTTTGGGCCACCCTGGCTTCCTTGCAGAACTATCTGACCCTCTGCTGGGGCACTCAGCCCCTTTGTGATTTCCACAAAGCTGAGCATCTGTATTTCCTTTCTATCTATTGAGACCTCTTCACATCCTTGACCTGCCTTGGGGCCACCTCAGACCTGGGGTGGCTGATTAGTTGTCTCCTCACTCAGCTGAGGTTACCATGGCTTCCTCCTATTTCCTGTCCCTGAGGTCAAGAGCTGAAATGACCCAATCTCCTTCAGGAGCCCACTCTGGCATCTGCAGTTGCACACATGGCGCCTGGCTCTCTCTCCCTCTGGGAATCCTCGTCCCGATCCCAGCAGCAGGGAGAGCCCCATTGGGCCCTCCACCTGCTCACCTGGCAGGCAGCCCACACATCCTGCCTGGGAATGCCCCCACAGTGGTGCTTTCCTGATCTGGTTTACATCCACTGATCCTGGGTTTGCTTCTTGGTCCCATCCTCTAAGACAATTCCTAGGAGCTTTGAAGAGAAAAGAAGGTCTATGTATATGAGAGGTGATGCCTGCTCTGAATGCCCTGCTATCTGGCCACATTTGGAGGCACAGGTTTTATCAGTATTGGCCAGACTGCTGTCCACCCAACATAATCAGCACGTACATGACTGAAAGCAGAGCTCTGCTCTAGGGCAACATGTTTTGGGTCCGAGGCAAATAGAAGATACAGAGGTGCTGTGGGGATCACATGAAGTCATGCTGCTGAGGTTACTGGTGCCCTGTACAAAGTCGTTTTTTCCTTTTTATAAGGACCCCAAGGCACAGCTTTGTTTTAGTAGTGGCTTATATAATTGATTCCTCTCTTTGCCTTGGCTGCTGGAAAGCTTAGCACCAAACCTGAAGGTCACCTAGGGCATAGAATAAACGGAATGAATTTTTTAATAATCTTAATCACTGGTCCATTTTATATTCGTACCTTTCATTTTTCACTTCTCCCCCCAACCCATCTACCTCTAACGTATATTTCCTTGCCAGCCACCTTAAGCCCTTCCTAAATCAAGGAATCAACAAACATAAAATAAGGTAAACAAACATAAAAATGAGGTTTTATGGAAAATTGAAACAGGATCTCTTTCACACCATTGCTTGGAAGATATATTTCTAGAGAGCAATAACTACTAAATGTTACAATGTATATATTCATGACACAGAAATACTAATTCCAGAAATTTATCCTACAGTCATACTCATATAAGTGTGCAATATATGTTTGATTGCAGCATTGTTTATAATAGAAAAAGGAAAAAGAAGTAAGGTAAATGTCCAGGAATGGCTAAACACAGCATATTGCATGTATACAAAGCAACACTATTCAGCCATTCAGAAATGACAGGCTGATATACATGTCCTAACATCAAGGATGCCTTCAATGTATTAAGTAAAAACAAAGATGTTTTTGATTAGGAGTACAAACAAAAATTGTCATCCTTAGCGCAGAATATTTCTCATAATTCAAGGCAGTATTAAGTAACTAACAGATATGAGAAAGCAAAATTGCAGAAGCTGAGGGAGCTATATTCTCTGAATTAGCACAAGTACAGAGCAAGAATATGGGGAAGGCAGGTAGAGCCGAGGAAAGATGGGGGGCTGGCCCCCAAGAGAAAGGCTTTGGCAGTTGAGGATTGTATAATGGGAGTCTTGTGATGTTTTGTCTTCATGTGGCGAGTTTTCTTTTCACTCCACCCCCAAAACCCTCAGTAAAACCTACCTTATTTTCCAATACTTTTGCAGCTGGATTTGTTTTGGAGGGAACTGATAAAGTGCTACATGTGACCTAAAGGACAGAGACTGCCCAGAGTGACCAGCCCCATTCAGGTCACCAACAGATAATTAGGTCCCAGGCAGAATCAGTTCTGGAAATACTGGGAACAGAACGTTGAAGAGGAGGAAAAGAGTGGGGGAAAAAGAACAAAAAGCCAAATCAACCCTATGTGAAAGGATGCTCTGGCTTAGTAGATATTAAGGCTTCTTTTCACACCTAGATAACAGAGATTTATGAAAAAGGTGAAAGGATTACAGGAGAGAAGATAATGTGTCAGAGTGGCCACAAGTAAACATGTGACAGATATATGAAGTACTCGTTCTGACTACATTAGTTGTTATAGCAATATCATCATTATCTAAGAAAAGAAAATAGATGTTTTCTTCATTCAACATTCCCCTCACTGCCCACTTGACCTCTATGCAACTCTGCTTTTTGCTCTCACACAGAACTGCCCTGACTGTTTCTATGAGCACCTCTTTCTTCTGTAACTGAGCACCTCTTTTGGAGCCACTGCTTTTATGTCTTGTGTGACCAGCCCAGTGAGGAACTACATGGAGCAGGCCCCATGGATGGGCTTCCAGGGCTCTCAGATCCCTGGAATGTTATGCAAATTATTGTGTGCATACATTTTCTGGAGTGAGGGCTCTGGCTAAACTATCAAAGGGAAGACTCCACTCCAGATGTCAAGAACCTCGGATTTAGAAGTCTGATGTGGAACTCCTCTAAGAAAAATCCTATTATTGAAAACTTTTGTTACCTCTGTCATATTTAGATATGTATATACATGTTTATTTCTCAATGTAGGTGTTGCACATGAACTTTCCTTAATTTAATATGATGTTGTAACAACCTGGGGCTTTATCAACCCTATTTACGTTTCAACAGTACAGTCATTCTGAGGGGCTTTTCTTTAGGTTACCGACTCCACTTGTTAGCCCAGAATTTACTTCCTCAACCAGACTGTAGCTCTTTAGGACATGGACCATGTGTTTCTGTGTTTTTGTATTTCCAAGACCTAGCACAAAGTTTGGCAAACAGCTGGTACTTAATAAATAATAAGAGCTCACAATAACTGGGTATTCAGAGTATGTCACACACTGAGGTGTTTGTGATTTCATTCCTTACTTGATAGGTGAGGAAAATGAAGTCTTAAACGCAGATCCATTTGGGAAGACTCTAAACCCTTGATGTCAACCACTCTATAAATCTTGTTAAGGGAATGAATGCTGAGTGACGGTTAACACTTTCCATTATGTAGGTAAAGACACTAGGGATCAGCATGGGGGCAGGGCAGCTGCATCAGGAACTCAGGTTACCTGTCTTCCATTTAAGTGTGTTTTTCCTTAGACTTTTCTAATTTTGAAATGGTCTTCATTCCTTACTAGAAATGCAAGTGAGGCGGGGCGCGGTGGCTCACGCCTGTAATCCCAGCACTTTGGGAGGCTGAGGCGGGCAGATCACCTGAGGTCAGGAGTTCAAGATCAGCCTGACCAACATGGAGAAATCTTGTCTCTACTAAAAATACAAAATTAGCCAGGCTTGGTGGTACATGCCTGTAATCTCAGCTAGGCAGAAGAACTCTTGAAGGTGGGAGGCGGAGGTTGCAGTGAGCCGAGATTGCACCATTGCTCTCCAGCCTGGACAACAAGAGAGAAACTCCATCTCAAAAACAAACAAACAAACAAACAAACAAACCAAAACAAAGCAAAACAAAAAAAACAAATTAAAGTAAAATCCTGTATACTAATTGAGCTTATTTCACCTGTCTCTGATTCCAGAACTCTTGTGTATAATAATCTTATTCATTAGTGGATCAAATTTCTTATTGACACAGAGATGTCACCAGGAACATCTATAAGGAAAGCAAAATCTTTCCTCTTCTGTGCACCTTCTTTTGTTGGGGATGCCAAACTCAAATGCCTGCAGGGACTAGTAGATACTGGAAGTGACAAGTGGGCTGGGTGTGAACTGGGGCAGCCAGACAGGAGCCCTAATCCATTATGAAGGGAATAGCCACTCCTTGGCCTTACTTCATCATTATCACTTGAGAATGTGGGCCCAGGGTGACTAGATCCTTAGAATTTTAAGAGAAGCCAGAAATACAGATTTTATGTAGAATCTCTAGAGTTTTAGATGTTGATGATTCATTCAAAAAAAAACTGTTTTTTGAGATGGAGTCTCACTCTGTTGCCAGGCTGGAGTGCAGTGGCGCGACCTTGGTTCACTGCAATCTCTGCCTCCCGGGTTCAAGTGATTCCCCTGCCTCAGCCTCCCGAATAGCTGGGACTACAGGCGTACACCACCACACTTGGCTAATTTTTTGTATTTTAGTAGAGACACGATTTCACCATGTTGGCCAGGATGGTCTTAATCTCCTGATCTCATGATCTGTCCGCCTCGGCCTTCCAAAGTGCTGGGATTACAGGCATGAGCCACAGCACCTGGCCTCACATATTTTTTAAAACCCCAGTGCAGGTCAAATAAAACACATCTATGGTTGGGTGGGCCTGTGGGCCACCAGTTTACAAACTTAGTTTCATCTGGGGAACATCCAGAACCATCTTCTGCCCACTGTGGCATATTATAGGCATGGAGGAGAGGTAAGATTAGTATTTTAAGTTTTTGTTTGTTAGCATCTCTACAACAAGGTTTAGTGAGGGAAGTGGTGGACAGAGATGTTAAAATTGTTTTTAGACTATCTGTGGATTTCAACTATTCCATCCATGGCCCCAGACTGAAAGTCAAGAGCAGTTGTATGTGGCTACCTCCCTTAAGCCACCATTCAATCTTTGTGCCACACAAAGAATCAGCCTGGTGAGCACTGACATACAACTTCAGCCTTCTTCAAACTGATTGTTAGTGTGCAGCACTCTGTTGAATTTGCAGAAAAATCCACAGCCTACCTTTGCTCTCTTACATTGCATATACTTCTGATGGGCAGCAAACTGGCCTCCAGCAATAAACAATGAATGACTGCTTCCCAGGCATCTCTGGATAGTCACCGTCCAGTGACGAAGTAAAGCTTCTCAGAATAATGGAACCTCTCCTAGTAGGGGGACTCTACCTTTTACTCAAGCAAGGCTGTGCAAAACATTGACTAAACTTGCATCCATTCAGGGATCAACTAATCCAGCCCATGAGCACCTTGTGCTCTTGGCCTGCTTCTTGGACCACACAACCTCAGAGGCTTTGGTGGAGGAAGCTATGAAAAGCCTAACTTAGCAAGATGAGACTTCGGAGACCTTCAAGAATTTGTTCCCACTCCAGACATAAGTGTGTTTGGAGATAACTTCCTTGAGCCTTACTTTCTTTAAATACAGTAGAGAAATGGTTGTAGGATATTAATGTACTTTGCAAGGCTTTAGGAAATACTAAACACAGTGTTCTCTTCAAAATGAAGGTGTTACATACACGTTTAGTTTGAAGAGAGATTTATGCTTGTGCATGCACAAAATTTCCCAATTTCCCTCTCACTATACCAGCAAATTGAGAACTGTCCAACCTTTTTTCTTAAACAACAAAGGAAAATATTACATCAAATACCTAAGCCAACAGTAACAGAGTGTACTGAAGTGGGATAATATCAAATATTATGTTCGGAGTGAAATTTAGTTCTTCATATGCTGCCAGGCATGCTCTTTTTAATTTTACCAGAAGAACACATTACTTGACTACTATGGTATTTAGAATCCCTATACTGGAATATTCCCAAGGCTTTTTTGGAAAATATCTAGGGCTGTTTCCAAAACAGCACTTTCTAATTTTGTTAACACCTTCCTTTCCTTTTAAGTTAACTTGATAGATTGTGCCTTTCTAAGCTTCAGATTACCTCAGACTTTTCAATACCTAGTTCCAACATGTTATGAGGACAACCCAAAGACCATGAAACCTGGTTCCACTGTCCAAACATTTGCTTCTGTGCTTCATTCAAATCAAATTCATTCATTGCTGTGCTAGAATAACTCTCTCCTGCCTCCCCAGCTTCTCTCACCTGCCTGCCTGCCTCCTGGTGCATCCTCAGTGACACCCCCTGGCCTTGTCATACAGCGCAGCAGTTCATGTCTTTCCCTGCTTCCATCTTCCCTACACCATGTCTGAGCCCTTGAGCCATAACATGGATGTACGGCAGCAAATGACTCCGTCTTGAGGGCAGGGATGGGGAAGGAACAGCAAAGGAGCTGGTGATTCTGCTTAGACCCACAGTGGGCCCCGGGATGACTGACAGTGAGAGGCTGTCCCAGTACTACTGGAGAGGAAGCTGACCTGCTCTGCAGCTCTTCCCAAGGCAATCTGGGCCCCATCTGCAGAGAGTCTGACTTAATTATTTTCAGAGTCCCCCAGATGACCTAATGAGCAGTCCTAGGATCTACTAGACGGCCACAGTAGCAAGGGGTAGTAGGACAAGCAAAGGCTTTCACGTCAGATGACCTGGGTTCAAACCTTGGTCTACTAACGGCTAGCTGTAACATCTGGGGCACATCAACTCTCTACTCTACATTTTCACATTTGTAACATGGGATAAATGCACCTTCACAGAAATACTCTGAGCACTAATTAGATCAAATGTGAAGTATAAAGTAGAGTACAAAGTTCAGAGATGGGAGTTGAATTGGGGTATATATGCCTTGTTCTGAATTGTTTTTGTCATACCACTAATATGGTTGTCTCCCACAAGGTCCACGTTAGGGTGACTCCTTTGATGAAAGGCAAAATGGCTGAGCTGGCTGAGCATACTGGGGACCTTACAGCTAATCCTGACATAGGTGCACAGCCGGGCCCCAGCATTTTATGTTGTTTTCATTTCTTAAAAGATAGGAGGAGCAGTGGCGCATGGAGGGAGTGTGGGGCCAGCTGTCCACTCCTCCGCTGTGCTTCTACCTTCCCTCTGCAAGAGAAGAGCTGGCTTAACCACGCAGAGGAATCACATCGCTGGATGCCACCGGACACTGCTTCAGCAGCCCCCACAGGTCCCAGAAGGGGGTTGGCTTTGGCTTCACGAGAATGCTGCCTGTTTTTCAGTTAATGAAGGGACATATGATCCCTCTTAAAAATCAGCTCCAGGAGGGCAGGGAAGGGGTAGGCAGGCAATCTGGTGGGCCTTGGTGCCTCCGTCCCTATCAGGGGACAGGAACTAGACCTCTGCCTATGACCAGACTTTCCTGTGTCTGTGAGGCCACAGGCTGGTCACTTCCTCAGCCTAAGATCATGTATCAGAAACAGTGACAGAGCAGCTCAGAACTTTGACTTAGCGCAGGGATCTAAATATGGCAGGGCTCGAATTCTCTCTTTTGGATATCAGCAAAGGCTCTCGGAACTGTCAGCAGGCTCAGAATGCAGACCTCATGAAGAGCTAACTTTGGACTAGAACAGCAGTTTACTCAGGGCCTTGAATCCACCCTTGCTACCAATTTATGATTTATGATGCTGAATTCAGTCCACTGGGGCTCAGAGGGCTGAGGAGCCAGGTCCCTCACTTTCCAACTTGTCCCTTCCCACATCCCTGACACTTAACGGGAGCCAAATCAGAAGGAGTACAGGATGCAAAGCGTTCTCTCAGAAGAGGCCTATACCAAAGCAAACGTGCAACCAAAGCAGAGCATTGGAAGTCTGTGTTTCTCTATCTTTTTCTTATCCCCAGCTTCCTTGATCTTTTTCATGTTTAGTGTTGGCTATTTTTTCCCAACTCCAACATTGAGAAATTAACTGGAAAATACAGAAAACACTATCATACAACTAAGAGAGAAAAGTTATTAAGCCAGGTTGTAGTAAAAGATTAAAACCTGCTTGTGATCTACAGCTAACTGGATAGGACTGGGGTGGGGGATATTCTGCAATGCTAATGTGGGATCTTGCAATTTTAGGGGGTTAGGGGAAAAGACAATGCCAGGATTTCCGAGGGCATGGGGGTGCTACTGTCTTTTGAGCCATGCCATTCCCTGAGAAGGCAATGTGCCACCCTTTAAGAGGACAGTGGCTCTAGGACAGGCCAGATGGACTGATGAGGGGGAAAGGGATTGAGGAAAACTCCTGGAGATACTCTATATTCAGAGAAACTCTAGAACAAACCAAACCAGCATAAAGGTGCTTGGGAAACAAGCAGGACAGGAACCCCTTCTACAGCGGGACAGGCGGATGCGGAAGGGAGTAAGGAAAGCCAAGCAAGGTAGGTCCAGCTAAGGGGGTAGTATACTGGAGAAAGAGTACAGGAGGTAACACCCCACAGGTTGAGGCCCACAGGGGAACCAGTGGGAAACAGGATCAGCACAGAATCCAGCCTAGGCCTCAAAAACAGAAGGAGCTGGCGAGAGCTGGGCTTCCAGGGTGGTGCCTCTGAGAGCCAGCCACTCTCTTTAAACATTCTTGGGTCATGGGTCTCTTCTAGGAAACAAGAAAAGCTACAGAGTCACCCCTGGCCAAGAAAATGCACTGATGCCCACATAATTCTACTTTTCACTTCTGGGGATTCACAGGTCCCTGAAAGCCAAGCCACAGACTGGAGGTTATGAACCCCAGGTCCAGAGGATACTCCTATGCACTGAAGAAAGAGGAGTGATAACAGGAAATACTTGGAGGATTATTTAATTCTTTAAACCTCTGGAAAACTAAGTGGAATAATATGAGGCCTGGCCTGAAACTGGTCTGAATAATACATAATTTGCTGCAAAGATTAGTTAGGCACTTAAGCTGTCAGTGAATGCATGACTCTAGTGGAAAGGCGGGGGCTGGAAGGCTGGGTGGGAGGCCTCTGAGGCAGCCCTGGAAAGAAGAGGAATAAAGAAAAATTGAGAAGTCAAAGGTGGGGGTGAGTGGTGAGGAAACTGTCTTCCTACTCTCCCCCAGGTGGTAGTGGGAGAAAGTTAATTCAGAACAATGGTGAATGGCCCTGGATGATGGGGATTTCCTTTGGGGGACTACTCTTGGCTTTTGTAACATGCGTTTCATACTAAATTAAGGCATATGGTATGTCTACAAAAAAAGGAAAATAAAAAATTATATTTGTGACAGTGAGCCAGGACTTACATTGAAATGCTGTTCTTTTTCCATTTCTTAAACAGAGACATTGTTATTTTTCATCTGGTCATTTAATTAAACCACAGTCTGATTTTTGAAAAGATACATCTTGGGAAGAATGAGACGGACAGGGTTACAGTTCTGTGCGCTCTTAGTGAATCATATGATGGGTTTAATTTGATGTTTTTGCATTAATACTAGAGCATGTCTTTTTTTTAATCTGGATGAATTTTTTTGTTTTTTTTTTGGGGGGATGAAGTCTCACTCCGTCGCCCAGGCTGGAGTGAAGTGGCATGATCTTGGCTCACTGCAACCTCCCCGTCCCGGGTTCAAGCGATTCCCCTGCCTCAGCCTCCCAAATAGCTGGGACTACAGGCACCCGCTACCACGCCCGGCTATTTTTTTCTTTTTGGTATTTTTTAGTAGAGACGGGGTTTCGCCATGTTGGCCAGGATGGTCTCGATCTCTTGGCCTTGTGATCCACCCGCCTTGGCCTCCCAAAATGCTGGGATTACAGGCGTAAGCCACTGCGCCCGGCCTACCTGGATTAATTTTTAGAGGTAGTGGGGATACTTGGGTTCTGAAAACACAAAGTTGTTTTTGATTCTTAAATACATGTTTGCAGGGAGAGAACCTGACCTTGAGAGTATTTTTCATGCATGACTCAATTTGGTCCCTGGTTATAGAACACACAAGGAACACAGTGGGGTGGTTGATCATCCAAGGAAACTCACCTCTTACAAAAGAGTTAAAATCATTAGCAGAACATGCTCTGCATGTGAATCCATTGCAACCATATCTAACAGTACCAGGATTTACAGAAATATGCTCATTGTCAAATATTCCCCGAGGATATGTACAGCATAGTGTAACATATGCAAAATAAAGAGCACAGAAGTAGGAGTTAAAAGACCTGGAGTTTGTAGCAGGCTTGAAACTGTAAGGAAAATGACCTCAGGCAAATTATTAAACATTTCAGACACTGCCCAAGTGTGCTACCCAAGAAACTAAAAATGCCTGCCACCTCCCTACCTTATAAGTAGCATCAAATGTGGGCAGGGAATTAAATACCCACAATTAAACCATTCAAAATCTTTAAGTATCATATTAACTTATGCCTTTATTATACAAAGCTAAATAATTTTTTGAAAATGTAAGCAATTTTTTGAGCACCTAATTTGGACAAAGTATTGTTAAGGTAATGTGAATAAACCCTTTAAAAATCTTAGTTTATTATTTTAAAATTAAACTCACAGTATGAAGATTTTAAAAAATATTTCAAATTGGATGGACTTACTTCCAAATAAATAGGAAAACAAACAGTTTCATTTATATAGGTCAGAGTAAATAACATGAATATATAAAAAATTCTAAATAAGTACAGTGAGATAGATACCCCAAAATGAACACTGATGAAAATGTCTAGAGTAATATGTAAGGCAAATAAATTTGAGCTAAATCATGTGATGACTTTTTTTCTTTTTTAACCTCAAAAAGACTGCTGACCTCGGCTGACATGCCAATGTTTGGGAGAGGCACCTGTATGAAAAACTGGGTTCTCTTTAACAAATGAACTTTGGTTCCCTGGACTCTAAGAGAATAATACTAAAAGGAAAAAGACATGAGAGTGATGCAATTGGGAGACGTACATCATGAAAAGATTTCAATAAATTTCTGGAGGCCAGGAAGAAAATGGCAAATAGAATAGAATGTATGACAGTTAGTTTTATATGTCAACATGGCTAGGCTATGGTGGCCAGTTGTTTGGTCAAACACTAGTCTATATGTTGCTGTGAGGGGATTTGTGGGTGTGATGAACCCTTACAATCATCTGAACTAAAGTCAATCAGATTACCTGCCATCATATGGGTGGGCCTCATCTAATCAGGTGAAGGCCATAAGGGCAAAAACTGAGCTTTCTTGGAGAAGAAGGAATTCTGCCTTAAGACTGTAACATAGAAAGTGAGGAGTTATTCATTAGTGGGTATAAAGTTTCAGTCAAACAAGATGAATATGCCCTAGAGATCCACTGTCATTCTCGTCTTGACAATATCAAGAATAATATAGGGTGTACTTAAACATTTGATAAGAGGGTAAATCTCATGTTCTGTTCTTATCACAAAAAAAAGAAAGAAAAAGAAAAGACTGTAACAGAATTCCTGCCTGAGTTTCCAGTCTGCTGGCCTGTGCTATGGATTTGGGACTCAAGACTGCAACATCAACTCTTACCTGAATTTCTGGCATGTCTACCTGCCCCCATGGGTTTTGGACTTCCCAGCCCCCCCCGACTGCGTGAGCCAATTCCTTAAAACAAATATTTCTCTGTCTTTCTTTCACCCCTTTGCCACTTCCCCAACCCCCAATCCCCACCATGGAGAACGCTACCTGATACAAAGCAAGAATGGAAGAGTCTAGAATATACAGGAGAAAACTTCAGAAGAGTCAGAGGGTGGGCGTGAGATGCCTGGCAACAAGCCAACAAAACCCCAGGCCCACCGAGAAGCTGCAACAGAGACTGGGATTTCAAGTCCAGGTGGAGAAGAGAGAAGTGAACTGAAGTCTGCCTAAGGGACACTGTGGGTACCCCTCACTCTCCTCCGCTACTCCCTGCCTTAGGTCCATGCACTGCACTAGAAACCCATGATTTTACTCGGGGGCCAAATATCAGAGAACTCTTGATCTATAAAGAAATTGAAAAACTACCTGGAAGGTATATAGTAGATAACACATTAACATTATGGGAAGCCACATGAGGGACATACAGAAACTCTGTATTATTTTAGTAACTTGTCTCTAAGTCTAAAATTAGTTCAAAATAAAAAGTCAAAAAAAAAAACTGTCTAGAAAGAACTAGGAGGGCCAGATTATATGCAAATACTCTAGAGCAAACCACACCCCATCCCCGCCAAATCCCCAGGTATTTGAATCCTTTGAATCCCCTTACCACATACACATAAACTCCTGATTAAAATCCAGCCCATTCTCAGTCTTGATCTTAAAGTGAAACTTCCAGGAGACAAGCCCCCAACCCAACATCAAGGTTCCATGCAGACTTCCTATTCATAGGCAGCAATAACAGGAAACCAGATCTACATATATAAGAGCAGGGGAAACCCACACCATCTGTGAAGAAAAATAAAACTCAGCCCCTTGCTCTTAAATACAGATGGATAACCAAAGTTCACCACTCATATCTAAAAACAAAACAGAAACACCAAAAAAAGAAAAGCCAAGTAATTAAACATGGCCTCTGACTCCTGAAGATACAGACAATTCAGACCACAGAAGAGAAGTTTAAAGAGAACTCATGCTCTGTTTTCACACGGATTATTAACATCATGATCTAACAGGCAGGAGACTCAAGATTTACTACATAAATTGGGACAAGAAATTGAGGTTTAAAACTATGATTTTAAGGTACAAAGATAATCACTAGAAAAGTTAAAATAATAACTATCTATTGAGGAAGGGAGAAGGAAAATGAACAAATAGCAAAAAGGCAAGAGTATAAGCTTATTATTATTACTATTACTACTATTACATCAGGCAAGTAAACTACTATTATGTCAGTGAGCATCTATTACCACAGAGAAATGTTGTCCTTGGAAGGGAACCATGGCTTTTCATTATAAGCATTTCTGTGCGATTTTATTTCCTAACCTATGCATATACTATTTTCACAAAAACTTTAAAAGGGAATAAAGAAAAGATGTTTCTTCAAAAATATTCTCTCAGGGATGAAACAGGAGATTTTAAAATGTAGGTAACTCCCACTGACATCAACACACTTCATTGAAGAAAAAAAGTCTACAATAGGACTAGGCTGAGGTGGGAGGATCATTTGAAGCCAGGAGTTTGAGACCAGCCTGAGAAACATAGTGAGACCCCATCTCAACAAAAATTAAAAAATTAGCAGAGTGTGGTGGTGTACACCTATACTCCTAGCTACTCAGGAAGCTGAGGTGGGATGATTGCTTGAGCCTAGGTGTTTGAGCCTGCAGTTGGCTATGATGGTACCACTGCACTTCAGCCTGGGTGACAGAGACAGACCCTGTCTCTAAAATACTACTACTACTACTACTACTACTACTACAACTACAACTACAACAACAACTACTACTAGGACTAAAGAGAACCATTTCAAATGCAGGTTTAGAGGCTAAAGCAGTAAGACAATTTGGAAATTTCTACACTAACCACTTTGTTAGAAAGTAAAGGAAGTTTTTTTTAAAGAAGAAAATTAAGCCACAATTTAGTTTCCCCTCCCCTCCCCAGATACCATGAATCTTGTTCGTGTATAAGTGCCAATGCAATGTAAATCTAAGTGGAAAAATGGATAATAGCTCCACAAGCAGGGGCACAGATTCATCTGAACACCTTCCCTCAGCTGGGGAGCGAGATTTGTAGAGTGTTCAGCACTACTGTGATCTGGTGAACCATAAATTGTAATACATGTAGAAGAAAGGAGTAGTATCAACATGTATATATTAACCACAATACTTACAGCACTTCAATTATAATTATGAACAGCTTCCTATTATATTACACTCTGATCCTCAGTGTCTCTTGCAGCAATATCAAGTTGCTTTTATTAAAAATGAAATCTGGATGGGTGCGGTGGCTCACGCCTGTAATCCCAGCACTTTGGGAGGCCGAGGTGGATGAATCACCTGAAGTCAGGAGTTTGAGACCAGCCTGGCCAATACGGCAAAACCTCATCTCTACTAAAAATACAAAAATTAATTTATAGATTCAATGTCATCCCCATCAAGCTACAAATGATTTTCTTCACAAAATTAGAAAAAACTACTTTGAAGTTCATATGGAACCAAAAAAGAGCCCGCATCTCCAAGACAATCCTAAGCAAAAAGGACAACGCTGGAGGCATCCTGTTACCTGACTTCAAACTACACTACAAGGCTACAGTAACCAAAACAGCATGGTACTGGTACCAAAACAGATATATAGACCAATGGAACAGAACAGAGGCCTCAGAAATAATACCACACATCTACAACCATCTGATCTTTGACAAACTTGACAAAAACAAGAAAAGGGGAAAGGATTCCCTATTTAATAAATGGTGCTGGGAAAACTGGCCAGCCATATGTAGAAAGCTGAAACTGGATCCCTTCCTTATGCCTTATACAAAAATTAATTCAAGATGGATTACAGACTTAAATGTCAGACCTAAAACCATAAAAGCCCCTAGAAGAAAATCTAGGCAATACCATTCAGGATATAGGCATGGGCAAGGGCTTCATGACTAAAACACCAAAAGCAATGGCAACAAAAGCCAAAATAGACAAATGGGATCTAATTAAACTAAAGAGGTTCTGCACAGCAAAAGAAACTACCATCAGAGTGAACAGGCAACCTACAGAATGGGAGAAAAATTTTGCAATCTACCCGTCTGACAAAGGGCTAATATCCAGAATCTACGAAGAACTTACACAAATTAACAAGAAAAAGAAACCCCATCAAAAAGTGGTCAAAGGATATGAACAGACACTTCTCAAAAGAAGACATCTATGCAATCAATAGACACATGAAAGAATGCTCATCATTACTGATCATCAGAGAACTGCAAATCAAAACCACAATGAGATACCATCTCACACCAGTCAGAATGGCGATCATTAAAAAGGCAGGAAACAACAGATGCTGGAGAGGATGTGGAGAAATAGGAATGCTTTTACACTCTTGGTGGGAGTGTAAATTAATTCAACCACTGTGGAAGACAATGTGGCGATTCCTCAAGGATCTAGACCTAGAAATACCATTTGACCCAGTGATCCCATTACTGGATATATACCCAAAGGATTATAAATCATGCTACTATAAAGACACATGTACATGTATGTTTATTGCAGCACTATTCACAATAGCAAAGACTTGGAACCAACCCAAATGTCCATCAATGATAGACTGGATTAAGAAAATGTGGCACATATACACCATGGAATACTATGCAGCCATAACAAAAGATGAGTTCATGTCCTTTGCAGGGACATGGATGAAGCTGGAAACCACCATTCTCACCAAACTATCACAAGGACAGAAAACCAAACACTGTATGTTCTCACTCTTAGTTGGGAATTGAACAGTGAGATCACTTGGACACAGGGAGGGGAACATCACACACCAGGGACTGTTGCGGGGTGGGGATCTAGGGGAGGGATAGCATTAGGAGAAATACCTAATGTAAATGACGAGTTGATGGGTGCAGCAAACCAACATGGCACATGTATACCTATGTAACAAACCTGCATGTTGTGCACATGTACCCTAGAACTTAAAAGTATAATAATAACAGAAAAAATACCAAAATTAGCTCGGCATAGTGGTGCACACCTGTAGTCCCAGCTACTCAGGTAGGCTGAGGCAGGAGAATTGCTTGAACCCAGGAGGCAGAGGTTGCAGTGAGCTCAGATAGCACCACTGCACTTCAGCCTGGGCGACAGAGCAAGATTAAGTCTCAAAAAAAAAAAAAAAAAAAAAGAAACCTAGTGGCATGACAGCTTCTTCCATTACTGCATTTTCTTGCCCCCACATCCATTCTCACTGTATTCTTTTCCTTGGCAAATGTACGCCTCGACCTGATAAAACATCTCGTTTTGTCAACTCTCCATATGCCTAGCAAGTTAGATTCTCAAAGATATTTCCATTGACTTTCTGCCTTTCTTAATTGATCAACAGGGTCTGTCAACTGGGTCTTCTTCAGGCCATGTGAAATACACAAAGCTGAACAATTCACTTGGACCACAAACACTAGCAGCTCTGGGAAAACAATTTACCTGATGATAAAAGAGAAAGGTGTCCTGTGGGCTTAGTTAATGCTGAGTGAACAGTCGCCCCAGGATATTCAGTACAATCAAAACCTGTGATTGTTTTTCCCCCAGCTTCTCTTTGCTCTCACATTCTGTTAGCTTAGCTCTAAAAAGTTACCTGCAGACAAATCTGTAGCTCGAAACAAAACAAACTTCTTCTCGATACCACAGGATACCATATTTATTAGTCTTTATCACTCTGTCCAAACTGACATTCATAAGAAGAATGTCAAATCAGCCCAAAACACAAGCACCTCCCTAATGATGCTGCAAGCTCTCTTCCACCGCACCTCAGAGGAGACAGGCTCAGGGCAGGAGAATTTATAGCCCTGTGACTTATAGGCAGGCATCTGAATGGACATTCCCCTGAAGCAAAATCAGACAGAAAATAATCATTTTCCATTTGCTTTCTCACCTCCTTTCTATTTTGTTAAAGTGGTGTTGTGAGTAAAATACAAAAACTCCACTGAGTTTTGTGCCGTGGCTGAATGTTTCCCTTAGTCAGGATCTTCTAGTTAATTTCTACTTAACTACTACACATTATGGGTTCCTGGAGGTTACTGGCTTGAGTTTTAGGTCAGGGTGCTGATACAGTTACCACAGAACTCTGACAATTACAAAGGGACATCAGAAGTCTACAAGTCACCAATTTTTTTCTTCCTCTTTTTGACATCCACGTGATTTTTTTTTTTTTTTTTTTTTTTGAGATGCAGTCTTGCTCTGTTGTCCAGGCTGGAGTGTAGTGGCGCAGTCTTGGATCACTGCAAGCTCTGCCTCCCGGGTTCACGCCATTCTTCTGCCTCAGCCTCCCGAGTAGCTAGGACTACAGGAGCCAGCCACCACCCCTGGCTGATTTCTTTGTATTTTTAGTAGCGACGGGATTTCACCATGTTAGCCAGGATGGTCTCAATCTCCTGACCTCATGATCCACCCACCTCGGCCTCCCACAGTGCTGGGATTACAGGTGTGAGCCACCGTGTCTGGCCGACATCCACGTGATTTTAAAGCAGATCACCATGATCCACCATAGGCTACAGAAAGATGAGGCCTCCAACTCAAATAATCCTTGCACTGATTTCTCCGTTGAGTATAAAAGGTGCTTACTACAGCAACAGGCAGACAGCACACAGATACATCCCTCCTGAGTTAAGGCCAAAGTTCCAAGGCGAGGTGTAGAGGCCAACTCAGTAGCCTCCTATTTCAACCATATGAAATGTAGATGATAACAAGCCATAAGTACAAGCAAAGTATCTCCAGTGGTCAGAATCTGAAAACATTCAGATGAGGAGCTAAAAGTAATCAGTTATTAGGCAATTGAGAATATACATGTTGATACTACTCCCTTCTTCTACATGTGTTACAATTTATGGAAATATTATCCTCTAAAAGATGTACCCATCTTCAGGTTCCAGATAGGCAACATTATCAGATGCCATCAATACCCCACCACTGTGCCTGGAGGACCTGGGAAATCACTATATGGCTCAGTAGATTTTCTGAGCTTATCTACAAAGCTGCTCTAATCTCCCCTGAATATCAGGGAAGACTCTTGCCAAGCAACCAAACACTCACTTTAATCATTTTCAGGCAGGAAAAAAAAAGTGTTCTGTATATAAATAAAAAATTTAATTCTTTGAGATGGGGTCTACATACATCTCCATTCCACTTCTCTCCTTTCTTCTCAATACACCTGCAGCTGAGCCAGAACAACCCAATCAACACCTTTAAGTGACTTTCGATCTACTTGAAACAAGTAATCCTATTGAAATGATCTACAACGGTATAGATTTAACCTTAGTCTTAGACCTTTAATTTCTTGTGAATACTATAGGAATGTAAAATAGTTCAACTACTTTGGAAAATGGTTCAGTAGCATCTTAGAGAGTTGAATATACACCTGTCATTCTACCTAGTAACCTCATACCTAGATATTTAGGTAAGAGAAATAAAAACATATATACACACAAAAGATGGTATACGCATGCTTATAGTGACTTTATTTATAATGACCAATACCTGGAAACAACCCAAATGTCCTTCAGCTGGTGAATGGGTAAACTGCACAGCCGCACAGCAGAAGACTACTCAGCAGTAAAAAGGAACTAACTACTGATACAACAATGTGGACAGACCTCAAATTCATTATGCTATGTCATAGGAGCTAGACTCAAAAGGCTACATATGATTCCATTTATATGACACCCTGGAAAAGGTAAAACTATAGGTTGAGAAAACAGGTCAGTAGTGGCCAGAGGCTGGAGGTGGTGAAAGGGTTGACTGTAAAAGGGGATGAGAGCACCTAGGGGGTAGGGGAGTGATGGCACTGTTCTATATCTTGATTGTACTAGTAGTTAACAAAACTGTATGCATTTCTAAAAATGTATAGTAGTGTATGCTAAAAAATAATGAATTTTATGGCATGTAAGTTCTATCTCAGTAAACGCAATGAAAAACATAATCTCAGTGTAAAATGTTCAATGTAAGAAAGGCAGACTTCAAAACAACTGATTAACCTCCCACTTACATCAACAAGATCTGCAGGCTTTCTCCCAAGCTTGGTGTATTTAGTCAGGTTTCTCTAGAGGTAAAGAACTAACAAGATATATGTAAATATGAAAGGGCGTTTATTAAGGAGAATTGACTCACATGACCACAAGGTGAAGTCCCATGATAGGCTGTCTGCCAAGTTGAGAGGCAAGGAAGCCAGTGGTGGCCCAGTCTGAGTCCCCAAACCTCAAAAGTAGGGAAGCCAACAGTGCAGCCTTCAGTCTGTGGCCCAAGGCCCAAGAGCTGCTGGTTTGAGTCCAAGAGTCCAAAAGCTGAAGAAACTGGAGTCTGATGTTTGAGGGCAGAAAGCATCCAGCACGGGAGAAAGATGAAGACCGGAAGACTCAGCAAGTCACGTCCTTCCACATTCTTCTGCCTGCTTTATTCTGGCTGCACTGGCAGCTGATTAGATGGTGCCCACCCAGATTGAGGGTGGGTTTGCCTTTCCCAGTCTACTGACTCAAATGTGAATCTCTTTTGGCAACACCCTGACAGACACACTCAGGAACAATACTTTGCATCCTTCAATCCAATCAAGTTGACACTCAATATTAACCATCACTCTTGGTCTGGTAGCACTCTGGAGACAGCACCCTGTTACTCTTGGACACACAGTTTAAAAAAGCACTAATACATAAATCAATTGAGCCAAGGTACCAGCATGCAACTGGATGTTTTCAAGCCTGTTCTTCATGAGGGCTTCTGGCATTCTGACATTAAGGTGCTGTTTACTTTGCAGGTTGTTGCACATGTTCCTATCTTGCTTTTCCTAGAGTTCCAACTGCCTGGGTGCCACTGCTTGCATAATCCTTGGAGTCAAGAAATTATTTCAGACTGATTATTAAAGCCTGCCCTGTGTGTTTTCTATGATGAAGCAAAGTAATCTGTTCTGACTGAACATAATACAGAAAAAAGAGACTTCCCTAATTCTGGGATATTCTCATTGATTCCTTTTACAGATTTATTTTTGGCTGAACAATATTCACATCCTGGGTATTCAAAGATTTTTGTTTAACTTTCATTTGATGTGACCATTATATACTGTCTCCACTTTGAATGTCTGTGACTTGCAACTAGATTTTATTTTTCCCTGTTTTTCTCCCAGTAAACAAATCAGCCAAACATTTATTAAGAATTCACTAAATGGAAATGAATGCTAAGAGCAGGAAGAATGAGAAACTCAAACCCAGCCTTTTGGCATTCTACTAGACCTACTCAGATAACTAAAATGGAAGGCAATGTGCGATGTGTTATAAATATAGGCATAAATACACTGCTAAGACAGCAAGAGGGAGAGGAAATTGGAAAAATCTGGGAAGGTGGAATTTAGGCTGTGCCCTTGAAAGATGAATAAGAAGTGAGACTCCAGACATTCCAGGCTTAGGGACTATTTTGCACACTTTTGAATGCAGATTTGTTAAAATCAGTGAACATCAGCTAGCATCCTGGAGCCTGAAAGCCATGAGTATTTGAAAATATTTTTGAATTTCAATGTCTTCAGGTCTCAGGTCTCTCCATTTCTCCACGAGTCCCACTGCACCTCTAAAGTTATAGAGGAAAGAGCAGGAGAGGGGAGGTGATAATAAATAGTTCCAAATGTCGCAGCACAGTCAAGATGCATGGAGAACAGAACCAGTTATCTGATTTGGCAATTAAGGAATCATTAAGCAGCTTTGATAGGAAAAATGTTAGTAGATAGTGGGCAAGAGATCCAGATGCAAATATGTTGGTGAGTCACTCGCACTTGCTGTAGCTTCACATATTTAGTCTCCTACTTTGTGTTGTCCATTAAAGCATTTCAGCTGGATCCCTGGTTTAAATGTATTGCTTGTGGGCAATGATAGGGTTGGGAAGAGTTGACTGCAAGGAAGGAAAAAAAAAAAAAGAAAAAAAGAAAAAGAAAGGGAGAAGGCACACTGGTGGCAGGCTTTAAGAGGGGTTGCAGCTCTTCTCCAGTGGGGATATGGATCTAGGATCTTTAATCCCCTTGAGGAGTGGTATTAGCAAAAAGCACTAATAAGGAACGCAGGAGAACCGTCAGTGTAATATTATCATTACCAAGAAAACTGGAAAACACCTAAATGTTCATCAACAGGGAACTGATTAAATCAATAATTGATTATTTATATAATGGAGTACAACAACGCAAGTAAGAAAAAAAATAAGTGTGAAGACAAAGAAAGATCTCTAGGATAAATTATTTAAAAATCAGAGTGCAGAAGAGTATGTGTAATAGGCTCTCATTTATGTTCGCATATATATACAAACTTCTAGGAGGGTGCGTACAAACTGTTAACATTTGTTATATCCGGGGAGTGAAAAATGAGGATAAGAGAAAGCAAAAATTTTACTTTTGAATTTATACCCTTAACAAATAGTTAAAAGCAACTCATATGATGATGATGATGAGTAAGTATTAAAGAATACTTACAGTACTTCCCAGGGCTGACCTGAAATTTAGTATGAGGACTAGCAACTACTGTTGTAAAAGGACCAATAAATACCAGATGTTAAATTTAGCAACTATTAAAACATTTAATTTATTAAGCGGTTACTGAGTAGGTTATTGTCCAATCTTTAAGCAGCTGACAACAGAGTACAATGGACAAGTTAATACAAAGAGAACAGTAACAGACATGATGTGAATGCATGGGAAAGCCAGGCAGTCAAAGGAGACTTCCTGGTGGAGGCGGGGATTAGGGTTTGGATGGGTGAAGAAAACACAGAAAGAGCAACAAAATGAGAAGACAAGAAAAAACATGGTGGGCTTTTCAACAGACATGGAAGGGAAGTCAATTTGGTGAGGACTTGTCTCAAAAGGGATGGCAGAATGCTGCCTGAGGGAGGCTGGACCCCCCTACCAGGGAGAACTTCCTCTCTAATCAACAGGCTTTCGATCTCTCCCTATTACTGATACCCCAAGGTAGAAAGGACTGGGTCCTCAGGGCAGTCTGTCCTGTAGATTCAGATCCTGTTTCGAATAGAAACAGTAGAATCATCTATTCAGTTATTTTTCTACATTCTAGTTTATTCAAAATGACTGCATACTTAATTTTTTTGATAAGGTTATGTTTTTTGTGCCAATCTCTTTCCCCCTTAAAATTACATTAGATAAACAATAATTCTCATTGTCCATTTGGTATACCTGGTCAATCTAGGCTTGCCTGCTACCACTATTGGGGAATTAACCATTTGTGCTATAGTATTAATATAGCAAAGAAACACAGCCAGTTGTTTTGGAGAATGACCATATTAAGCCTATTGATTGTTTATCACTAGAAAGAAAATACTGAAGCACTTTTATTACAGAAGTCCATTGGAGGCTATAGGCAGTCTAAGAATAACTGAGGAAATATTAAGAGAAAAAAGAGAATATTACCCTATCACTAAAAACTCTCCTGCCTGGAATCGTAAAACAATCTGTTCAATGGCAGGAAATAATATATCTCACAACATGGGAAATTTTGGGTCTTGGAGAAATTTTATCTTTTATTTTGTCACAAGTAAATCAGAAAACTCCATGTACAAAGGGAAGAGAGGATTATGAAAATACAAAGGCAGTGTCCAAGTGGCCCATGTGGCAGTCTGTGAGCTGTACAACCAGGAATCAGCCAGGCCCATCTGCTGATCAGTAAACAGAAAGTGCTGACTTATGGTGGACCAGAATTCTGCTCTAGTAGCTAAGAATAAAACACCAAGTTCCTGGTCCCTTTTCAAAGCACTCATTGGCTTTCTTCAAGTTGGAGAATATGCTCCGGTTTGGATCAAGAGTGAAACTGGAGAAGCTACACAAGATGGGTATTTGGACTCTCACCAACATGCTTGTTCCTTGACTTGGCTCTCGGCAAACCCCATGCAAACATTCAGCATTTCACGGCTGAGGCCACACACAGAAGCCATCAGGTGGAGATGGCTGCAAATGTACTTTCTCACACTCATGCTGGGGAGAACGGGGAGGGAGGTGGGGTAAGGGAAGGTCAGGAACAGGGGTGAGAAGGAGGCCACCTCATGAATGCCTTAAAATCCATCCCAGGAGAAGGACAGCCCACAGATGTTTCTGTGGCTACCAACCTGAGAAAAGTCATCTTTTAAACAACAGAAATCTCACTCATTTCCCTGTCCCACTCTTTCCCTGTCAATCCCCAGGACATGCCACAATAAGTTGAGAAGCTGTAAAGATCTGTGGTAAAAAGAAAAAGCTCCAAAATATCTGTGGATGTCACCTAAAGAAGCCCTGAAGTCACGGACCAAAGTAAAAAACTGTGACTAAGAATTGGAAAAAATATTACTACATGCCACAAGACATTAGGAAGAAAATATGTATGCCAAAAATCCAGAGAGGCTCCCAGAAAGTTCCCTCTCAGCAACCCCTCTCAAGGAGAACCAGCTTATTGTACTTTACACATAATTGCTTTTCAGGTCTGCCTCCCAAATAATTCCTTGGTGAATACCTAAGTCAGCAAAACAACAGGAATTTTTATATTGATCCTATAATACTGGCAGGTTGGTGAGCTGTAGGGCTCAGTCGGGGCAAACACATAAAAAATTGCCAACCTGCATAAGTTTTTATCTAATGTAGATGATGCAGAAAATGTGTTAATTTTCTTCCTTTTTCCAGATGGCAGACTTTTTTTTCTTATACAATACCCATTTGTATGGCAATTATGCCCAGACCAGCTTTCAGTGAGTCCATTAGAGCCAGCCAGTCCAGCACAACTTCCTGCACAGCCTGTCCCTTGGGGACATGGATTCTGTTTACAGGGCAAAGTCCTGGATGGCTTGACCCAGCTCCCGTTCCTCCAGGCTCTAGACTTCATTGTTGTTCTCTCAGGCTACTCTCTCCCTGACCTTCAGATTTGACCCTCGTTGTTCTATTTCTAGGCATAAATTTACCTTCCCTCCATTACAGCTTCACCAGTCAATCCAGTTGCATTGCAGTAATGTCTCTCAGCTGACTTGGTCGCTGGTATTCTGGCATCTGGCCACTTCAGGGGGGCAGAGAGATACATTTTCAAAACATGCTATTTGTTACCAGATGGTCAACTCTGCTACCAATCAAATACATATCATTTATTTGTTCAACAAACAATGAACACTGATTATTATAAGATTGTTAGTGCTGAAGATACATCAAATAAGATACTGTCATCCTCAGAGCACTCAGCCATTACTAATGTACCACACTGGATAGAAATCAGCTACCCCATTGAATCCATATTACGGAATCAAAGCAAAATCATACTAATACTTCAGAGTCATTCTAAACTTTATAGCTTTCCAGTAGCTTTTCCATTAGTGAGACTCTGACTTAAGATTATTAATATTAGAATATATATTATATAGAATATATATTATTCTATAAAGTACATTAGAATATATATAATTAATATTAGAATATATATTATATAGAATATATATTCTATAAAGTATATTATACTAATGATCTTAAGTCAGAGTCTCACTAGGGGATTGAAAGAGAACCTTCATATCATTTAACCAACCTTTGTTTGCTATCTCTAGCCCCCTCCCTTTTAGCATACCTCCCTCCTAATCAACCTCCCTCTCCCTGTAGTCTCAATAAAAATCTTTTGGAAACATGTTTCTCAGAACTTTTTGAAAAAAAAAAAATGCCTGTTCTCATGCTCTGCCTCTTGATGCTAGAAGACATAGAATTTTAAGGCACAAAGTGATATGACAGATCAGATCTATGTGGACAGTTCAATGGGCCTAGCGTGGCTAAGTTATTTGGTCACTGGGTTAGATGGCAGCAGAGCCAAGGGGGCTCAAGGTCCCTCTATGATCCCTTATATCCCCAGATAAACCCAACAGTACCAAGTCACCCAATGGAAGGAGTAACAAGTAGGACCAGGGAGAACCAGATACTGCTGAAACAATCTTCACTCCACAGACTCACTAAAGCTAGCAAAGAACACCTGATAACCCATCCAGCTTTACATTATCAACATGGCAGAATGAAAGGAATTGCAACCACCTTTGAGCAAAGGTAGTGATCATTCACGACTCTTGAGTTTGCCCTTTTAAAAAGTTCTAGGGCTGGGTGTGGTGGCTCACGCCTGTAACCCCAGCACTTTGGGAGGCTGAGGTGGGCAGATCACGAGGTCAGAAGTTTGAGACCAGTCTGGTCAACATGGTGAAACTCTATCTCTACTAAAAATACAAAAATTAGCTAGGCGTGGTGATGCATGTCTGTAGTTCCTGCTACTCGGGAGGCTGAGGCAGGAGGATTGCTTGAACCTGGGAGGCTGAGGTTGCAGTGAGCTGAGATTGTGCCACTGCAATCCAGCCTGGGTGACAGAGCGAGACTTTGTCTTCAAAAAAAAAAAAAAAAAAAAAAAAAAAAGGTTCTAGTGGTAGAACTACACAAGATTTCCAATGCCATTTGACAAAGAAGGTAGGAATTTTGTAATTCAGTCTTACTCTTGCCATCTTATAATAATGGGTCAGAAAGATTCTTATTTTGTTCAAATATCTTAGTCTAAAGCTTCTGATCTAAATTCTATATGGAACTGAACTTTACTGTCATCTGTAAAATGATACAACATAACATGGTCAATACATAATTCTTGATTCAAACTACAAAACCTGCCTCTCCCCCATGGTACCAGTGTGCACTCAGTTGCTCAGGCCAAAAATTCAGGAGTCATATTTGCTTCCTTTCCATTCCTCACCCCATAAGTGCAATTTATTATCAAGTCCTGTTTCACTGCCACCTTGAAATCATATACTTCTTTGCCTCTCCACTGTTACCCTACCTAAGCCATCATCAGATCTTCCCTGAATTACTGTGGTAACCTCCTAATTGGTTGCCTTGCTTCCACTTTTGTCCCTGTACAATCTATTCTCCACATAGCAGCCAGTGATCAGGGCTCCCACATGATGCAAGTAAGTCACAGTGAATTTGGTCCTTGCCAATAAGTCCTTGAGTGCTGGGTAGTGATGCAACATGCAGGAGGATGAGGAATAATTTGGATTTGTAGTGTCAGTGATCTCACGGCATCACTACACTCTGAAAAGGCAAGCATGAATTACTTTATAGAAGACTCAAGGAAGACAGCTGTAATCATTTGGATGCATGCCACTTAGAACACTACAGAATGGACACTACACATAGTGACACATTCCGGAGGATATGGAATGAGAAACAGAGTAAGACCAAGGATGGATTGAGTAGACTTAGTGAAGAATGACATGGCGTAAAAGGATTTAAAGAATGAAGCTGGTAAACCAACAATATCCAGCCACCAGGAAGACATTAGCCCTATCACGAGTGATGAAACCAGTTAAGAATTCCAGCCAAATGGCAAGGCCTTGAAGGGAAAAGATCTCATATTATCTCAGCCCTGACACCATTTGTCTGGTGATTATCAGAACACTAAGCAGTAGAGATGAGGGTTTTTAAAAAAATGTTTGTTAGTTTTCAAGTTCCTTTCCTACCACTTGTTTTAAGTCTGGCTTATATATAACCAGCATAGTTTTGTGACTGTGAAAGATGTACCAGCCTGTCACTATTCTTGGTGACTCCTTCATTGAAAAAAACCTGATGTCTGTTGTATTTGGATGGACAGAGAAACTTACACATATAAAATATCTACAAGGAAGGGATAGAGATGGAAAGCAATTTCACCAGCCCAAAACTGGAGTAAACAGTTACTATGGTTACTTAGGGTTGGTTTGTTTTCTACACTGATTTAAAAATGCTTAGTTATGTTAGCATTCCAGTGCTGCATTGGCACTAAGATCACCACATCAGAGGAAAAACTGTCAACAAGCCATTTTCCAGAGTTGGGACAACTTTGTCCTCTGGTGAAACATCACTGCAGAGCTCTCAGACGGTGGCTGGCCATTAGCATCCCTTTGACCTGTTTAACGTACCCAGATTCCAACCCCTTCTTGGAACATTTTTCAGGTCGGGTGAGCCCCCTTTCTACAAACACAGCTCCTTTCATAAATCAGACAAAATTGAGGGGTTAAGACTAAATGAATTTCTACTGGGCCAAAGCTTAGCTGTTACTACAATGGTGTACGCTGGCAGGAAACTGCCTGGAGGGAGCAATCGATAATCAGAGTGGAGAGGACAGCAAAGCAACAATCACAAGTCCCAGTGGACTGAGCAGCCGGGGGACAGAGATTCTGTCTTATTTATTTCCTTAGCCCCAGATCCTAGCAGGTGCCCAGCATTCACAAAACGCTTGTTGAACTGACAGTTGTAAGAGAGAAGAAAGAAAAAAAAAAAAAAAAAAAAAAAAGCCCAGAGGTGGAAGCTTGATAAGTGGGGTGTGACACTAGAAAAATAAAGCTTATAGGGTATTAGAAGAGTAAACAACCCTGGTAGCTGTGGAGTGAAGATGAAAATTTACAAAAAATGGATAGAGAATTACGTGTCATGAGAGGATCCCACAAAAACATTACATTTGTCATACACAGGTGTGCACAAATGTAATGTGGACACATTTGCACACACATGTGCACACAAACATGGCATATACTAATGGGGAACTAGAACTTGACAGAAGAATGAAGGGTGGAGGGTTCTGGGAGGGGCCCTGTTGGCTTTGGCTCCTGCCTGCAGCATGGGGAGTGGCTGAGGGAGGCTGGGGGTAGCCAGCGAGGGCAGACACCAGCTGCAGGTGGCACACAGGGTGGAGGCATGTCCTGGGCAAGGCAGCTCCAGACACCCATCTGTATGGTTCTTTCTTTGTTCCACAGGAACAAATGAGCCCTTTCACAAATTCCAAAGGAGAGCCTGTCTAGTCCTATTTCCTAATAGAAATCAAAATTTACCTGACAATTCACCTTGTTTTTATTATCTATATATAGAAATGATCTGCTCCCTATAAATAGGCTGCAAAATGGGGCTGTGCCTTTTGCAAACATTAAAGTGGAAATGGCCCTGACACAGATCAATAATGCTTGCCCATTTCCGTGTGCTGCTCTGTTTATTTTTAGCCCTTATATAGAGCCTGATATTTGTAGGAAAAAACTCTGTATCACCTTCAGGAATATTACCAATTAATGATGAAGGCAGAAATGGAATTTAAATTTACTTCATTCCTATCATTTCTTTTTTAATAGAAATAAATTCAGACTTGGCAAGAATTTCTTCTGCTACCTCATTACATAGGTTCAGGCCTTTGGGGAAGGAGATCATGAAGTTTATGAAATTCCATACCCCCTTTATTATTCCCTGTTTTCTTCTATTTGCCAATTTAGCTAAGAGTTCAGGTCTTTATCCCATGGGCAAAGAAGTACATGTAAATGCACATAAACTCAAAGAGAGAACTTTGCTCAGACATAGGAAGGAGTATGACCCCTCTCTCAACTTCCTTTTCATGCACATCATCACTTAGTACAGGAAGGAAACAGCTGCAAAACCCCAGCGAAGAGTGCCTTCATTGGTGCTCTTTGGCAATATAAAAGGCATATTAGAAAAAGCACTAGGCACAAAAGCAAGTAACTGAGACCCAATTTACTACACGAGTTGTCTTACCATCTCTGTTTTTCCCTTGGAGTCTAGCACAATTCCCTCACACAGCTGGTGTCAGCTGATGCTGGAGTTAGAAAAAAAAAAAAAACGTTTTTCCTAAACACAAATCATATTGTGATTATTTGTTGAATACTAAAGTTCCCAGTGGACTTGTAAACTCCTTGAAAGTCCAGAAAAGAGTTCCATCCTCATGTTTGCATCCTCAGTAACTAGACCAAAGCCTGGAATGACATACATGCTCAGAAAGTTTTTTTTTTTTTTTTAGATGGAGTCTCACTCTGTCACTTAGGCTGGAATACAGTGGCGCGATCTCAGCTCACTCCAACCTCCACCACCCGGGTTCAAGCAATTCTCCTGCCTCAGCCTCCGAGTAGCTGGGATTACAGGCACCTGCCTCCACGTCTGGCTAATTTTTATATTTTTAGTAGAGACAGTGTTTCACCATGTTGGCCAGGCTGGTCTTGAACTCCTGGCCTCAAGTGATCCGCCCGCCCTGACCTCCCAAAGTGCTGGGATTAGAGGTGTGAGCCAACGCACCCGGCCAGGAAGTCCTGATTGAAAGATCAGATTATGTTACCACATGACCCTGGGTAAGTCACACAACTCCTTAGGGCATTCACATCCTCATCCAGGGGGTTTTACCTGAGTCCATAACAACAGCCATCAATAGGCATGTGACTGTCCTGAAATTCTGGGCACAATTTTATTTGGCAGAATGTGTGCATCATTTTTTTCTGAGAAGTGAGTATATATCTTTTATTGTCTCAAAGGGGTCTGTGACTGTCCCTGTCCCAAAAAGTTTAAAAATCTTTAGCCTAGAGTAGAAATCTTCAAAACTGTTAGATCATGAATCCCAACACTAAAAAGCTTTTAAGTATGCATGTCACGTTCATGCACTAGATATGTACATATGTACTATAAACAAACATTGACATTACAAAAGCATGAAATAAATATAAAATAAAGCATACTTTAACAGATTTTTGGCCAGGCGTGGTGGCACATGCCTGTAATCCCACCACTTTGGGAGGCCGAGGTGGGCAGATCACTTAAGGTCAGGAGTTTGAGAGCAGCCTGGTCAACATGGTGAAACCCCATCTCTACTAAGAAATACAAAAATTAGCTAGGCATGGTGGCATGCACTTGTAATCCCAGCTACCAGCTACTCGGAATGTTGAGGCATGAAAATCACTTGAACCCAGGAGGTGGAGGTTGCGGTGAGCTGAGATTGCGCCACTGGACTCCAGCCTGGGAGACACAGTGAGGCTCTGTCTAAAAAAAAAAAAGAATGTGCTTCATTATGTTTAAAAATCTAGCTTTAATTATTTGTGATATGTTAATTTTGAAGTCTAGTTCTAAGTTCAATTTATTTTACATAGCTGAGTTTTAAGGGCTGTCATTGTTTTAGGCCATAAATTCACACACACTGTAAACATTTACAAACACTTTTTCACAACGTTCTCTTTAAAATCGTTGTTATTTTCTTTCTTATTCTTAAAATGACACCTTTATCTTGAAAGAAAAAATTCATTACATTTAGTTTTTTAAAAAATGAGTGCTAGGTAGCATACTACTGAAATTGCTAATCACAGAAGTAGTTAACGAAATATGAAATACTTTCCTTTTCATAAAGAGAAAGATGAATATAACTAACTGTAAGCTTGACAATTCTTCATTAAGTATTTTTCAACAAGATAACCAACAAACTTCTGTGAGTTACAAAAGACTTTCATGGTCCTTTCACAATTTACTACATAGTATTATATGGCTTCTGCTGTACAAGATATTAACAGTTTGTTTTTATAAAATTAACATTAGTAACGTCCCGCAGCCTTTTGTGTACTTCTGGTTTTAACATCCTGGCTGCACTAGCTTGCTTATGAATGATGCAGTGAATGAATTTATGTTTTGTAACATTACCCTGGAATCCTTCTCAAGGAAACAGCTGCTTCTTAAGAGAAAACTACTTCGTTTTTTAAAAATTTTTCATAAAGATTGTGAACAGATCTCTGGTGGTGGCTCACCAAAAAGCTCTTAGTATATTTCATCAGTGAAACAAAGTAACAAGCAAGACAGATCTAACATCTTCCAAACATAAAACAAGCCTTTTGTCTCCATGTTTTGATCTAATATAATACTTGTTTCTTCAACAAGATTTTGGCAACATTTTCTATAATTCCTCCAACAGCATTTTTCTGACAAAGAAACTCATTTTACATAGATGTTATTTCAACATATTATCTTGTCTTGCTTTAGGAGGAAGAACAAGTGTTTCCTAAAGATACGTGGATTTTTTTTAACTTGCATACAAGTTAAAAAAAAAAAAACTTAAAAGGTTTAAAAATACATATTTAGTAAAGTTTTATAAAGATTCTTATGTAAATTTAAATATTGATGAAAAAGTATAGAAGTTATTCTTCATGTTTTTCTAATCATGATATCTTCATATTATTAGGAAATTTCTCAAGGCCAAGTATACACTTCATTCCAATATATTCATTCTTAATGATAGTAGGTATAAATCTGTATTTCAATTAGTTATCTCTACAGTTTTGAGATCTGGCTAACTTATAAGATCTGATTGGATTGTTGTTGTTTTTAATTCCTAATTTGGCTAACAAAGAGCTTATTTTATGATAAAGTAGCAACTCCATTTTCATATTGTTCATTTGTGCTAGCTTGCACAAATAGTGATGACATCTTCAATCATGCTTTGTTTTTGTTTTTATTCTACTTTTGTCAGCATTCTTTTTAAGCTACTTGACCTTTTTGTTGCTGAGGGCTAGAATATTTAAAACTAATTAATATTCTGCAAATCAACATTTAAGTGGACACACATAAATACATGCAACATGCTACAGACACGAGGGAATCACAATTGAGCTTGGTATGCTGAGGAAAACCTAGTCCTCCTTCAGAACACATCATGTATCAACACATGGCCTTCTAGTCTAAAGAACAGAAGAGGTGCAAATGTCAATCCATGTATTTAATATTAGTAATTTTTTTTTTAATTCTTTGGGTATTAAAAAAATGCATTGAAGTTCTAGTATTTTCTTCCCATACCCCAATGGTTTATCTTGCAAACTCCACTCTGGAAACCTTGGTCTAGATAATCTCTAGTGAGGTTTCCAACTGAAAATGAAAAATTAATGAATGTTCTGCTAGAAGGACACTGGCCCTCATTGTTTGATTGTTCAAAGAACTCCTGGATAATCCCCAAATTCCTATTTCTTTCCTAGTGGCTCCAGAGAAACCCTCCAACCAAAAGTTCACTGAGAGACGAATCAAGTGAGGTTACTGGGGTGAGTTTTCTCTTGCAGTCACTTAGAAGAGAGTCTGGGTGAATCCACTCAGAGTTGGGAGAAGAACTGGGTAATGTCAATAAGTCTGTCTCACAACAAAATTATTCAGCACACACAAATTGCATTTGGCCTTAACAACTGCAAGTGGGAGGGATACGATGGGGTCATGTGTTTTCATAGTTGTTGTTCTGGACAGCTCTATTTTGTGTGGGAAGAAGAAATAAACTGTGTTCTATTATGTGGAAAGTAGAAGTTTTCTAAATTTAGAGTCTTTATCACCTGGATTATTTGCTTTGAGCATAGTTTTCCATATTTCCACCCTGAGGGGCAGGAGCTCAGGAAGTCCAGTGTGTACCACTGCAGTCAGTGGTAACTAAGTCATATGGCAGGCAACGGGCCAGACAACCTGGTCCAGTGAGCAAACCCTATTTTAAGAGTCTGAAAGGACAGTCACAAACATTTAGGAGACGTTATTTCTTTAAAAAATTAATTAATTAATTAATTAAATTTAACCTTGCAGCTTCAGCTTAAAGGATGAGAGAGGAGGCGTTATTTTTATAGCAGCAGGATCTGGTTACCTATAAGCAAAATCTTTTTAAGGTACTAAGTTACAATAACACAGGTAGGTTTTCAAATAAGAGAAGACAGGACCAAAAGATGATCTCCAGAATCTGTCCAAATTTCCTCCACGCAAACTGCTTCTCTCCTGTTCTTATAAAGAATTCCCTGAGATTCCAAAGCCCAATTCCTTTCAGGGGTTAAGCATTCTCGTAACCAGAATCCTTTCCAAAAGCAAGGATAATAAACCCTTGGGAAATTAAATTGATTGCCTATGTCTATGTTTGAGAAAATGTAGGTGTACAGAATATAGATGTCATTCAGTATTTATTTCTTCAGAAAAAAGTTTTGTTGACAAAAACAAGAAAAAATATCCAATCTGGGTTGTTTTTCTGTATGTTAGAGATTCTGCCCATATTCTCTATTATCAGAGAGAACTAAAGATAATAAGGGATTATTTGTGTCTCATTTAAAGTTATAATGCCCTTTCCACTTGTCCTTTTCAAAAATGAGAAACGGCTCTTATAAATGACATTTTATTTGTGTTACTTCTTTACATACAGGTTTATAAGCACCTGTATTGTACTTCTTATATAAAGGGACAGAGTTAACTGTGTGAATCCCAACTGGGTTCCTGCTACATGTTTGCATATGGGATTTCCCCTCTTTATTTTTCCATGAAACTGGATTCTCCACACCCTACCAACCCCAACCGGTCAACACTTTGCCCCCCAAAATCTTGTTTCTTCTTGTATTAAAATATGAAACCTATCGGTGACTTTAACTTAGAGTTTGTGATCAGACACATTTAATTGGTCTCTTCCATGCAACACAGGTAAAAGAAACAGCCAAAATTGCAACTTAGGCAGCCAACTAGTAACCTGGTAAGTACTACCCTTACAATGAAAAGTTACCAACTGGATGCCAACTTTACATTTCCCTACCTACAAGAAGGAATAATAAACAAACAGACTTGAAAGATGAATAGAAGCATATAGTGTTAACAGTGGAACAAGTCCATACAAATGATCCAGTTTTCTGTTCCTTTCTCAGAAGAGGAACCTGGTGACTCCTGGTGACTTTCTATATCCATCTCCAGTCAGAGACAGGGCCTGGACCACTCAGGGTTCTGAGTGGGGTTGAAGCAAAATGGAAAACCTGGCCATTCGGTCATTTACACTGACTTCATAGAGAAATCTTTGAAGGTCCAAGAACTCTTCAATAACTAAAATTAGGTAACCGATTTCATAAGGTGGTAAGGGGTTACACAAGGCACATAAAGGTTTAGATATTTATTAGTTATTCATACATTTAGGAAACTAGAAAGGACAACCAAAATCAACATGTTTCATTTCAAAGCAAAAAAGTATTTTGTACACTCCTAGATATTTTCTAGCAAGTTTCCACTAACCTCTGTCAACTCACATTCCCTGACAGAAGCTAGAAAATGAGCTAACCCTATATAGCCCACAACCAGCTCACTTTTGTGAGGGTCGAGAACCAGGCCACAGTGGCACATCCAGGTCCAACTGTCACATATCTTGTATTTTCTCCAATCGGAAGCCAACAAGCCTCTTACTGCCAACAACCTCCAGAATGTTCATTCTGGAGGAATGTCTGTGAGAGCCGAGCTTCCAATCCCTTTCCCAACACACTATCCCTGGATTAAGCAGGAAAATCTAGGCTCTGTATTTAAGCTGGAGATGGAATAAAGACTAAAAATACTGTCAAAATACTTTTTCCACTGAGGAATATTATTCAGCCTTAAAAAGGAAGGAAATTCTAACATACACTACAATATGAGTAAACCTTCAGGACATTATACCAACTGTAATGTCGGCTACAAAAGACAAATACTGTATGATTCCACCAAAATGAGGTAGAGTAGTCAAAATCACAGAGACAACAAAGAGAATGGCGGTTGCCAGGAGCTTGGGGAAGGGAGTTTTGTAAGATGAAAAGAGTTCTGTTGATGGATGGTGGTGATGGTTGTACAATATTATGAATGTATTTACTACCACTGAACTGTACACTTAAAAATGATTTAAGATGTTAAATTTTATGTTATGCAAATTTTACTACACAAAAATAATATAAATTATAAAAAATACTTTTTCCATAGAGCCTTCATACTACTCACTTCCTCTCTTAAAAGTGATAACCTGCATGAAATAATCCTAGTTCAAAATAGAATGTTTTAATCTGCATTAAAGACTTTTGAAAATGTGAGCCTAGGAAGATCTCTGAGATTTAAGCAATGAAACTATCTACTCAGTACACTGAGTCCATAAGCCAGGGTACTTCTGTGAAGGACTCTATGCTGGAAGTGAATGAATAAGGCTCTGATGACTGATCCAAATGCAATCATCGCGGCATGCCTCTATCTACTCATCCAAATAACCTCAAGCTCTTTGGGCATGTGTTCAACTGCTCAATCTAGCATGAGGGGATGGCTATGCTCACAATCCAAGGCTCTATTTTGGTCTGGGCCCAAAAAATGAGGTATTGTGTCTCATTTGGGTATGCAGCAGAGCACTGCTTTTTTTCCCTAGTCCATTGCTTAAAAACTAGACTATGCATGTATGTTTAAAAAATTAGGTATCTTCTGTGGTAAAAATTCCTACATATAAACAACACATCTTCCTCATGTTGCCTGGAAAGAAAAGGAAAAGGAAACTGATTCCCTAAAAGTGTAGTTTTCCCCCCATTCCTATATTATCACATCTTCAAATACGGAGATAAATCGGATTTTAAGGTAATTCATTTTTAACTGGTTGGTTATTCCTTGTTAACAATTTCAAACACCAGGTGAATCTACAGTTATGACTGTATATAGTTGATTACTGCTTCCCATGGACACTTTTAGAATGTAAAAGCTGCCATTTTAATTGGCATTCGGAGGTCTGCCAATGTGCAAACCCAAGCAGCTCAATTATTTTGCCCAACTGGGAGAGTGAGTTATCTAGAAACAAATGGAATGGTAGATTAAAAGGTTGTCCTGGCTGATATTTTCCAGTTGGCCTACAGTTAGTTCAGCCCTGTTGAGTCCTTCCACTTCTTTGGACAACCAATGCAGCAAGCATGGTGAGACATAGTCCTTGGGCCTCTAATCTTAGCTGTGACATTTCCTGTCTCATGTTCTACCATCAATAGTGACCCACTTGCTATACCATGTGATTTTCCAACTGGGGCTTTTGATGCTCACACATGGGAAACACAATTATTTTTATATTTAGCACAAAATGTAGCCATGAAATGTTTCAAATGATTTCCAGTTCAAGATATCCACACTAATCTTATTTTGTGGTAAACCTTTCTTTGCTCTGTCATTTAGAAACATTATAATAGTTATGAACCATTAAAACAAAGCTTTCACCTTTTTAAAAAAGTAACTTGTGAAAATGCCACATTATGTCAGTATCTAGTAAACTGAAAACTAAGCAGCAAAAAGTGAAAGAATCATGTCCTAGTTACAAGAAACAATACTTCTAGTATCACTGAGGTTTGAAATCATTAGAGAAGTGAAAATAACTTATTAATAATAATAAAAAAGAGTAGATAAAAACTAATACTCAGAGATGGAACAGAAGTGTACAAAAAGACAGAGACCCAGGATATGTTAGGTAAAACTATGGGCAAAAACTAAAAGCTCACTGAAAAACAGTGCACAATAAGATTGCAAATACCTAGCAAGAAAGCTTTACAACACAACAAAATATGCCTGAGGGTACCTCAGTAAAGCTGGTTTATTAGGCAAAGTAAAATTTTCATTCATAGTTTTCGAAATTAAGAAGAAGGCAATCCATGCAAATTTATGTGTGTGTGTAACACAGCAAATGACTGTTCAAATTTTTAAGTCTTTTCTTGTTAGACTTAATTTACAACCTTAAAGAAATGAATAGAGTCCAACACTCTCATAAAGAATAACTCATTCGATGTCACTTGTGAAAAAGCAAATACCTAACACTCAACTGAATCTCCAAAACAGATGTCAGGAGTCTGCAATACACCTATTTAAGTGAATTTTCAAAACTCTGTGGCTATACCAACTAGAAAGCAGTTGCTTTCTAGTTGAAGTGAATCATAATGGACCTTTCAAATCACAGTGTTCACACATGGAAAAGCACATGTTCCACTTTGCCTCTGCCAAACAAGCTTCACAGCCATCCCCCGAAATACTTGAGAAATATTCCAGCAATGTGTGTGTATCCATTATGGACTCTTTCTCACTGCTACTGCTTTTGCTATACATTTTGTTATAACCTCATGCTATTTTTCACCCACATGGCTTAGAAAGCAACAACAACAACAACAACAACAACAAAGTAATTCAAAAGAAAGGAAAAGAAAAGCTTCTGTTAAGCCAGGGCTAAATCTACTGTATATGAAAACTGCTGTCAAAGGCAGGCTCTCAAGAGCTTACACAGACCATGTACCCATTTAACTTAATAATGATACGTTGACCCAGCCTTTTAATTACTGGTCTCATTTTCACCTGGATCCTGATGAGTTCTCACAATTATACACCCAAATCTATCCAGGTTATTAAGTGAGGAGGAAAGGGAATCCTTGCCAGGATCCGTAAGAAGGAAATACGATGCAGACAACATCATAACATCCTCTTCCTTTCTTTTTCTGACTTGTCTCTGATGCATAACATAAACACAATCTGGATGAATTAGATTAAAAATTACTCTCACATAGAGACCAATGTAATAGAACAGAAAACCCAGAAATTAATTAATTCATGTATATAAGGTCAACTGATTTTTGACAAAGGTGCCAACAACATCCACTGGGGAAAAAACAGTTTCTTCAATAAATGGTGCTAAAAGCAATGGATATCCATATGCAGAAGAATGAAACTAGATCCTATCTTTCCCCCTATACAAAAATCAACTCAAAATGGATTAAAGGCCTAATTGTAAGACCTGAAGCTACAAAACAACTGGAAGAAAACATAGAGGAAATGCTTCAGGACATTGGTCTGAGAAAAGATTTTATGACTAAGAACTCAAAAACACAGGCAACTAATGCAAAAATAAGTAAATGGGATTACATAAAACTAAAATTCCTCTGCACAGCAAAGAAAAAAAGCTGAGTGAACCAATAACCTGAAGAGTAGAATATTTGCAAACTATTCATCTAATAAGGGATTAATATCCAGAATATAGAGAACTCAAACAACTCAATAGCAAAAAATCAAATAATCCAATTTAAAAATGAGCCAACAGGTATATGGAAAAATGTTCAGCGTCGCTAATAGAGAAATGCAAATAAAAACCACAATGAGATAACTCACCCCAGATAGGATGGCTACTATCAAAAAGACAATCTTATACACTGCTGGTGGGAATGTAAACTAGTACAGCCATTATTGAGAGCAGTATAGAGATTCCTCAAAAAACTAAAAACAGAACTACCATATGATCCAGCAATCCCACAACTGGGAATTTATCCAAAGGAAAGGAAGTTAATATACTGAGGAGATATCTGCAGCCCCATGTTTATTACAGCACTATTCACAATAGCCAAAATATGGAATCAACCTAAGTGTCCATCAATGGATGAATGGATTAAAAAATGTGGTATATATACACAATGGAATACTATCCAGCCATAAAAAAGAATGAAATTTTGTCATTTTACAGCAACATGAATGGAAATGGAGGACATTATGTTAAGTAAAATAAGCCAGGAACAGAAAGCTAAACACCATATGTTCTCACTCATAAGCAGAAGCTAAAAAAGTTGATCTCACAGAAGTAAAAAGCAGAACAGCAATTGCTAGAGGTTAGAAAGGGTAGGAGGAAGTTGGGGATAGGGAGAAATTGCTTAAAGGATATAAAATTCCAGCTATGTAGGAAGAACAAGTTCCAGTTTTATAGCACTGTAGTGTTTTATAGCACTGTAGAATGACTATAGTTAACAATGATATATTATATACTTTCAGATAGCTAGAAAAGATATATTAAATGTTCCCAACACAAAGAAATGATAAATGTTTGAAATGATAGATATGATAATTACCCCGATCTGATAACTACACATTGTATGTGCTGAAACATCACTACATACCCCATAAATATGTACAATTATATGTTAAAAATAAATAAATTTGAGAAATTACTTTCAAATACAGATGTATTTTACTCACCATAAAATTCAGATATGTTTTTGAAAATATGATATGGGAAGTTTAGCTCAGAAGTATATTTCATAGTAAGCTACTCTAACAAGTTTTTCTGTAGAGGGAACACCAGAGGACTAGAAAACAATGTCAAGTAGGTTTAGACTGACACCATGTGCAGAGACAACAGAGCTTTTGAGATCAGCTGGGGAAAGGTCGAGGGAAGATGAGCAGGGAGGAGGGGAAAGTGAAGTTCTTGTCAACATTAAATGATGATTTATTCAGTTGAATGCGAAAGTCACACTGCAAGCCCCAGAAAATAATGCCTCACAATGTAGTTGGCAAATGACACAACCCACAGAATGACAGGGAAAGAAAAAAACAAAAAGAGCACACACTTTAGTGGAGAAGGTCCTGAGCTGAAAGCCACAGAAAAGGACTTCGAAGGAAAGCACTCTGCTTCATTTCTGTCAACCCCTTCCAAACTAATATTTGAGGTAAAGCTATTTTCCAACTTGTACCTTCATGATTACCTAGAATCACTAAGAACATAGTTCTAAGAATAAATCATTCTAGTGGATACAGTAGCACTCCCCCCTTATCTGTGGGTTCACTTTCTGCAGTTACAGTTACCCTTGGTCAACCATGGCCCGAAAATATAAAATGGAAAATTCCAGAAACAAAGAATTCATAAGTTTTAAACTGTGCAACATTCTGAGTAGCATGATGAAATCTCATACTGTCCCACTCCATCCTGCTTGGACATGCATCCTCTGCTTGTCCAGCGTGTCTATGCTGTCTACACTCCCTGACTGTCAGTCACTTAGTAGCCCTCTGCATTATCAGATCAACTGTTGGCAGATTCTAAGGAACCCTTACTTTACTTAATAATGGCCCTAAGAGTAGTGATGCTGGCATATTGCTATAATTGTTCTACTTTTATTATTAGTTATTGTTGTTAATCTCTACTGTGCCTAATTTATAAATTAAACTTTATCATAGGTATATACGTGTAGGAAAAAAACATAGTACATATAGGTTTTAGTACTAACCATAATTTCAGGTATCCACTGTGGGACTTAGAACACATTCCCTGCAGACAAGGGGAAACTACTGTTGTGAGTTCAAATGAAAAACTATGTGTATTGTACACAAAAAATTTTATTTTTTAAATTAATTTGTCACTGCACAATCTGCAGACTGGGAGAAAAGTTTTGCAATCTACCCATCTGACAAAGGGCTAATATCCAGAATCTACAAAGAACTTAAACAATTTTACAAGAAAAAGACAACCTCATCAAAAAGTGGGCAAAGGATATGAACAGACACTTCTCAAAAGAAGACATTTAAGTAGCCAACAGACACATGAAAAAATGCTCATCATCACTGGTCATCAGAGAAATGCAAATCAAAACCACAACGAGACACCATCTCATGCTAGTTAGAATGGCAATCATTAAAAAGGCAGGAAACAACAGATGCTGGGGAGGATGTGGAGAAACAGGAACGTTTTTACCCTGTTGGTGGGAGTGTAAATTAGTTCAACCACCGTGGAAGACATTGTGGTGATTTCTCAAGGATCTAGAACTAGAAATACCATTTGACCCAGTGATCCCATTATTGGGTATATACCCAAAAGATTATAAATCATGCTACTATAAAGACTACACATACATGTATGTTTACTGCGGCACTATTCACAATAGCAAAGACTTGGAACCAACTCAAATGTCCATCAATGATAGACTGGATTAAGAAAATGTGGCACATATACACCGTGGAATACTATGCAGCCATAACAAAAGATGAGTTCATGTCCTTCGCAGGGACATGGATGAAGCTGGAAACCACCATTCTCACCAAACTATCACAAGGACAGAAAACCAAACACTGTATGTTCTCACTCTTAGTTGGGAATTGAACAGTGAGATCACTTGGACACAGGGAGGGGAACATCACACACCAGGGACTGTTGGGGGGTGGGGATCTAGGGGAGGGATAGCATTAGGAGAAATACCTAATGTAAATGACGAGTTGATGGGTGCAGCAAACCAACATGGCACATGTATACCTATGTAACAAACCTGCATGTTGTGCACATGTACCCTAGAACTTAAAGTATAATAATAACAGAAAAAATACCAAAATTAGCTGGGCATAAATTAAAATTATGAATTATCCCAGTCCGCAATTTAGTCTTGTAAGTACCTTCATTTTTAAAAGATATGTCAAATTAAAAATGGTGTCCTTAAAACTGCAATCAATTAAAAAAACTAAAGTTGAGTATTACTCAAATTTCCCTCTTGTACAGATGCTTCTCAACTTACAAGGGGTTTATATATCTTTATGAACTGAACATAAGTTGAAAATATTGTATACCAAAATGCTTTAATACACCTAGAACATCATAGTTTAGCTTAGCCTATCTCAAACATGCTCAGAACACTTATATTAGCCTACCATGGGGCAAACTCATCTAATACAAAGCCTATTTATAATAAAGTGTTGAATATCTCATGTAACTTAGTGCATACTATGTTGAAAGTGAAAAACGGAATGGTTGTATGGGTACCATCACAAAGTTGAGAAAAGTCAAACCATCATTAAGTCGAGGACTATCTGCATTAAGCTCTCTTGAAACTTTACATAATACCCCTATATCAAAGAACTTTGATATCTGTATCTTTTTTCATCCTCAAACAAAATGAAGAATTTTTTTTAGTTTTTAAATTTTATAGGAAAAAAATCTGAGAGGGATATATTCAGCTCAAATGACAACTGGCATCCTACTTTATTCCTAGTGTAGAAGATAAAGACTGGATTATTAGAGGCCAAAACTTATAAATATTCATTCCTTCATTAACTTATTAACTCGTCTGTTCATTTGCTTTACAAAACAGCTAGGGTCTCTACCTTCATTGAGTTTATATTCTAGTAGAGGAGGCAGATAAAAACAAGTAGACAAATGAGTAAATTACATAAGATTGTGAAGCCAGGTGCGGCGGCTCATGCCTGCAATCCCAGCACTTTCGGAGGCCAAGGCGGGCAGATCACCTGAGGTCAGGAGTATAAGACCAGCTTAGCCAACATGGTGAAACCCCATCTCTACTAAAAATACAAAAATTAGCTGGGTGTGGTGGTGGGCGCCTGTAATCCTGGCTGCTAGAGAGGCTGAGGCAGGAGAATCACTAGAACCCGGGAGGTGGAGGTTGCAGTGAGCCAAGATCATGACAGTGCACTCTAGCCTGGGTGACATAGCGAGACTTCATCTCAAAAATAAATAAATAAATACAAATAAAAAAACAAATAAAAATAAAAAAAGATTATGACAAGTACCATGAAGGAAACAAAAATGGGGCAGAAACAGAAAATTGGTGGTAGTGCAGGGGATCCTAACAGATGAGATGGGGTAGTCCTGGGAGGCACCTATGAAGAGTAGACATTCAAAGGCCTGAATGGAAAGGATGTCGACATACAAACTGAAGATGTACAAGCCAAGCGGAGGGAACAGCAAATGCAAAGGACCAGAGGTGGAAATGGGACTGGCTCATTAGACTAACAACATGGAAGCCAGTATGGTTGGAAAATTGAGTGAGGGCCAGAGGGTAAGTAATGAGGTCACAAAGATAAGCAAGCCGATCACCCAACACCCTGTAAGCCATGGTAGTCTTGGGATTGTCTTTCAAGCAAAGGGAAACCATGGAGAGCAAGCTGAACCTAAGTCCAATCCTAGCTTAGCCACTTTGTAGCTATGTGACCTAAGCAAATTACTAGCTCCTCTTGGATGCTAAAATCCTAATTTACAAAAGGGTACTCAATAAATAATGGCCATTTACATTCATCAGTAATTATCAGTATTGTTAATGCTATGAAATATAAAGTTAATAAAAAATTTTATATTTAAATAGCCTATACTGCAAAATAATATGAGAGAAACATAGAATTATTGAGAAATAAGCAAATTATTTAAATCTTTTTCATTCAGTAAAGATCATTCACTTATTTAGTACAAATAGATATAAATTAGTACATTCAAGTTCATTAGGGTTTATTGTGGTCCTAATCAGAATAATTATTGATTTTGGCACATTTCTCTGTCCTTAATTAGTCCACATTGTGCCTTTTCTCTTGCCTAGGCCTTGCCATTTTGTATCCAGATAGTCATGAAGGGAATTTCATAGTTATTTTCCAAGTCAGGACAAGTAGTAGACACACTGCCTGCCAACATCTACCACCCTACCCCATCCCCCACATACCTATACATACTTCTTTCTTGCTAACAGAATCCTAATTTTGTTCAAGTTCACTCCCTCCCTCCCTCAGGCAATGATGGCAGTCCTTTGCTAGTGACACTGACAGATGGACATGCAAAGCAGTTCTGATCAGAGAGCTGAGAAATCCTCTGGGATTCTTCTTAGCAATAATTTCATAGGCTTCAAAAGGAGACCTTGGAACGGGGGCAGCAGACCCATTTTATGTGCTGTAGATATTGTCTTGTCTGCAAGTAACATCTAAACTGCTGAAGCCATCTTGCAAATAAGAAAAGAACCACTTAGACTGGAATGGTCCCTGAGAACAAGAGAGGCAGAGAGATGAAAGGACCCTGTTTCCTTGATGATGTTATTGTGCCACTGAATCAACCAATCCTGCCACCTGCCTTACTTCTCACATGAGATAATACACTTCCTTACTGTTTATGTCAATTTGAGTTGGAGTCTTTTGTTTTGTATGCAGGAGATATACTACCAAGTGTATCACATTACTTCCATGTGGACATTTCCATTTGGAAACATCACAATTTCTTTGTTTCTTAGCAGGTCTAGGACAGGAACTAGGACTCTGATTCTAGCCCAGTGATCTCAAGAATCCTGGGATAGGAGACGAGACAGCTTTTTAATTTACAACACTGGCATAGTCACCCAGAAAAGCCCAAAGGGAAATGCCCTAGAAATCACAACAGAAAGATGGTACTTTAGCATGAGTAGCCAGTACCAAATAATCTCTCTGTGGCTTTCCCTACCTGTTTAATAACTTTGACTTTTACCTCCTACCTGTCTGAGACATCTGTTCTTCTCCCATGACCTAAACAAAGCACAATTTTCATTGGTCTTCTGTTGCTATAAAGCAGCCAACTCAGCTCTTATCCAATTACAAGAGTTTCAACAGAGATCACATAGAGCTAACATAGATCCCAGGCACAGGCCAGATGTTGAGGAAGCAAAAGTAGCTTCACACTGTATAGGTACAAGAGGTTAAAGTGGAGGGGCACTCCAGAGAAGGGGTGCAATATTTTAAGGAGGTAGACTTACCTGAACAGAAAAGAGGAAAAAATCTTGACCATCTGTTATGGTCTAAATATTTATATCTCCCCAAAAAGACATTGAATCCGAATCCCCAGTGTGATAGTATTAGTACGTGGGGCCTTTGAAAATTGATTATGAGCCCTCCTGAATGGTATTAGTGCCCTTATAAAAAGAGACCCTAAGCCAGGTGTGGTGGCTCACGCCTGTAATCCCAGCACTTTGGGAGGCCAAGTTGGGCAGATCGCTTGAGCTCAGGAGATCATGATCAGACTGAGCAATATGGTGAAACCACGTCTCTACAAAAAATGCAGAAATTAGCTGGGCATGGTGGCATGCATCTGTGATTGCAGCTACTCGGGAAGCTGTGGCAGGAGAACTGCTTGAGCTCAGGAGGTTAAGGCTGCAGTGAGCCGAGATTGCCACTCCACTCCAGCCTGGGTAAACAGCAAGACCTTGTCTCAAAAAAAAAAAAAACAAAAAAAAAAAACCAAAAAAAACAAAAACCAAAAAAACAAAAACAAACAAACAAACAAATAAATAATAATAAAATAAAAATAAAAAGAGACCCTAGAGAGCTAGCTAGCCCTTTCTGCCATGTGAAGTTACAGTAAAAAGGCACCATCTGTGGAGAAGAAGGCCCTTCCCAGACATCAAATCTGCTGGCACCTTGATCTTGAACTTCTCAGCATCCAAAACTGTAAGTAATAAATTTCTATTATTTATAAGTTACTCAGTCTATTTGTTACAGCAACCCAAACAGACTAAGATATCATCAAACGACATTGGCTATTTTTTTCAGCCATGTAGAGTTTTAAAAAGTGAAAATATTAGGGACCAGAAAAAATATCCATTTACTACCCCTCCGAGTCCCCCCCCTCGCCCCCTACACACACAAAGCATAGATGATAACTGACTATGGAGGGAAAGGATGGAGTAGGATTATTGCTTGGGGAACTGATGGTGGGGGTCAGAAATAAAAGATTACATAAATGTCTAGTGGTTCACAACAAGCAAAAAGCAGGATGGCATGAAACCAAATTAACCATTCCAGTCTAATAAGCAGTTTTCCTACAAGAAAATTATAGAATTATAAATTTTGCATGTAATAGAAAGCAGAAATTATAATACACACAGATTTCATAATTTCATACAGTATTTGAGAAACATTACTTGGAAAATGGGGTGAACATTATAACTGGTGGAAATTTGCTAAGAGACCATAATTAAAACGGAATAGTAAATGGTGCCTTAGCTCTTGAAAGGGTCACTATCGGGATTCCATTTAATGTCTTCATTGCTAATTTGCAGTGAAAGTGGAAATTCATTCAATGTAAGGAGAGTATCTAACTGTGAGATGTTGCCAGGGGCAGGAAAGTGTAGAAAACTAAATGAAGAGGTTAGAAACAATACAACTTAATTAGGTAGATCACCCAAAACACAAAAAATAGAGTAAAATAAATGAAGAAAAACCTGAAATTCACTGGCAATAATTCTGAAGGGAATGAAAAAAGTGACAACTGTTGATATTAGCTATAAAAGTAATAACTTAGCCTCAAAAGAGAAACAGACCACAGCTAGTGAAAACAACAAATTAAGAATCTATCACCAAAAGATACATCAGTCCACATGTCCTGTTTTTAAAGAAAGCAGGGTAGGCCTGTCCTTCTTCTCCATATTCTGTGTATACTTGTTTTGGTTTTATAGAAAACCTCATCTTCTTGGTTGTAATGAATATGTGTGTTGCTATTTGAGTCATATGATCTTGTTTCTCAATGATAGATAAGTGAGTGGGAAGTGGTAAGAGTAATTAGACAAATAAGGGGGAGGTATCACTGGCAAGGATGGGTAAGGTTGGTGAGAACTAAGGTTTTGTGAGGTTAATCACTTTTTTGCTGTGTAGGCTGTCAGAGCATGTAATATCCCATCAGAAAATCACACTGGAATGCTCTAAGCAAGTCCTTTGAGAATGGGCAAAAATGCATTACTCTCAAAGGGAAAAGATTAATGGTGACACTGATGGTAACAGAGCTTTTATAAAGTGGATCTCTTACCTGAAAAGATGGGGAAAGAGAATATCACAGAAAGGAAAACATTACTGGAAGGTGGAGGCTGAATTAAGGAGTAAGTTGAAATTAGGGAAACAAAAGTTAAGAACTTTCTGGCTGAGAACCTCAGTATGTGCAAAGTGTAAGAGGAATAAGATTTAATAGTTAGGATACTGAAAAGCAGATAAGGGAAAATGCAAATTTCCACAGGGAGAACATCTACTAGTTGCCAGAAAGGGTCTGCACATAATTGGTTCTACAACATCCCTTGAGTCCTCCCAACCCCCGGATCCAAAGGCAAAAGCACAAGCCCTAGGATACGCAGAAACAGGTGCTCCTGATTTCCAAGACCCAAGAGAAACCAGCATTTGAGTTCATGACCTAATCTGGAATTGCTCATCTTTTCTGTGGCCTCAAACATATAAGTACCTTCTAGGTTTAACCATTCAATTCTCTATTTTCTTCTTGGCAGGCAGGTATGAGAAGAAAGCACCTACATTAAGTGAGGCTCAATCTCCCAGATGAGACAGAAAACAGGGGACCTTGATCTCTTGCAATCATTTAAAGTCCCATAAGATCCAATACAAAAAGGCTATCCTAATGTCCCCTTCAGGTAGTTGGCTTAATTCAACTGATCCTTGGTCTGTACACATGGACACATGGTCCGTACACGACCTCAGCAACCCACTGCCCAGGACTAGTGTTTACCTAAGCCATCAGACCATGTGTTAAACATGACTATGTAGAGGGTGCTTTGTAAAGAAAAGGAGATTTATAAATGAAAACGACAGTCTTCCCTCAGTATACACGAGGGACTGGTTCCAGGACATCCACATATACTGAAATCCACCAATATAAGTCCCCCATTTGGTCCTGAGGAATCTATGTACATACAAAAACTCTGTCCTCCCTATATGTGGCTTTCAAATCCTGCCAATACTGTATTTTTGATCTGCTTATATAAGTGGACCTGTACAGTTCAAACCTGTGTTGTTCAAGCATCAACTGTATTATAAAAATTAGTTTATAAAATAAAAATTTGCTGGAATTGTCTTTTTTTAAAAAAAAGTTTCCCTCAGGCTGGGCATGGTGGCTCACACCTGTAAGCCCAGCACTTTGGTAGGCTGAGGTGGGCAGATCACTTGAGGTCAGGAGTTCAAGACTAGCCTGGCCAACATGGCGGAACCCCATTTCTACTAAAAAATACAAAAATTAGCCAGGTGTGGTGGTGCATGCCTGTAATCCCAGCTACTTGGAAAGCCAAGGCAGGAGAATCACTTGAACTAGGAGGTGGAGGTTGCAGTGAGCCGAGATCGTGCTGTTGCACTCTAGCCTGGGCAACATAGCGAAAATCCATCTCAAAAATAAATAAATAAATAAAAATAAAAAATAAAAAAAGGTGACCTCAACAAATGTCAAACTTCCCCTTCGTGCTGAACTTCAGACATTAGCAACCTCTAGGCCAAGCACCATTTTGCTCTTCAAAGACCCCTAAACTCCCACGGCCAAAGCTTAGTCACCTGCATTGGATGACAAAAGGAACCAAGTCATCTTCAACTTCAAATGACATTAGAGTGAAGCTGTCCCAAGTTTCAAAGTAGGACTCATGCGTCAGCTGCCTTTTCAAGATATGACAAGGGGTATGGGAACAAAAGAGAAATCAGGGGAGATGACCTAGCCTAGGGTGGGAGTTGGAGACATCCTTGAAGAAGACACACAGGAAGGTAGTGAGAGGAGGAGGCAAGGTAGAAATGAAATGGAGGGACTTTGGAGATGGATGGAGTAGGAATGGATGATATAATAGTTCTATGAAGTGTTGAGATCACTGCTAAAGTTGACCGTTGAACACCAGGATTCAGCTATTGCTACCATTCAAACTTTTGGTGAACTATCTTTATGCATATCCTTTTAAGGCCTTGTAAATGTTCACTTGTAATTTGCGGTAGCCTCTAGTGCACCCAGCAACCGTTTCTTGAGTAACCTTGCTTGAGAAGCTACAAGATGAAAAGTGTGGTCCCTCCCCTCAAGGGTCTCCAAGAGGGAGAATACAGGAGATAAGGTTCTGTCTGAAGAAGACATCAGGTCAAACAGGGACAGAGAAAAGCTTCCCAAAGGCACTAATATTTGAACTGAATCCTGAATTGGCTAAGTAGAGAAGTACTACCCATGATAGGTACTCAGTTAGTATTTGTTAATTAATTTTAGCTCACTTTCATTTGTAATGATTACCTGAAATATCGTTTAAGGACTGGGAGCTGGTTCTTATCACCACTTTTTCATTATTGTCAATTAAAAAGATAAGTCTATCTATTTTAGTGTTCAAGGGTATAATCTGAAAAAGTATTATATCTTACCTTTGGCAGGGGTGGGGGAGTGGACTCATAATTTTCCCAATTATGAGGTCTCTTCTTGTTCTATTATTTCATAGCAAAAAATTTTAAAAGCCTTAAAAAACAGCACATTTTGCTCACTTGAAAGATGTTTATATTTTAGCATAAAATACACTCAGCAGCTCCTAACATAATTGGATGGCTACACATTGCAAAAACTTGATTTCTTTTTAATCAAATTTTTAGAACCATACTGGGTTTCTTGCCAGTACTGCAATAGTGAGCAATAAATACATCATTAGATCAATGGTGGTCCAATGATGGATTACTCAAAAGATAGTTCCAGCCAAAAGGAATAAACCCAGAAGTAACACTGTGCAGAGATTAATAAAATATTGTTTAAAACACAGATACTAAGTTAATATAACAGGGAAGAAAACACTGCAAAATAGAACAGAACAGCCATAGGTTTATTATATAGTGATATTGATCACAGATTTTCCTAAGTACTCCAGAGCAGCCACACTATTATATATGCCTCTGATTAGACCCAGAGATGAGAAGGAAAAAGTTATATATATATATAAAGAAACTAACCAGGGGAAGGCCTGCTGCTATAATAAATTATTTAAAGCAAGCAGGGTGAGCAGGTTGTGAAGACAATATAAAACAGAATCAATGCCTCCAAGAAACTCTAAACCGTCTGCACCTCTATAAATTTCTTACCACCCTGTCTGGCATTTTACTGGAGGTATTTCTTTTCCATCATGCTACCCATCCCACCCCTGACCCTTCACTTTTTGCCCAGTTCTTTTCTCAGAGCTTAACATTTGTTTTCCTTCTGTAACCCAGGATGCTGTCTTCAGTTATATTTTTCAGCTTGTATCAGGAGAGTGTCTGTGAGGCCACAGATGAGTGCATCTGTCACTTCATTCATCTGGATCTTGAATTTCCCACTGACACTGTAAGCTGGGAATATCTAATATGATACACATATCAACATGACTTCAGTATTATCCTTCATCTTTTTCTTTTTTCTTACTACCGTTATCATTAAATCCACAAGCTTAAGCTGTTGTGAAACTTTTGCAGCTCAACGACTGTCCTATATTAGAGGATATTACTAGAACCAAAAAGTTAAAGTGAAGGTTGGGAACTTAAGGTGGCATTTTGGAGGACAAATGGTAAAATGGCTAAAATGGAAGAACTAGGAGATGTTAAGAGGGCAGATTGACTTAAAAAGTGAATTTTTTACAAGTAGATTTTGCTATGGGGATAAGGGTAAGAAAAGAAGCATAAAAACTTGAAAAGAATTTGTCAAAGGAAAGTTAGATGCCAGAAGAATGCCATAGCTTAAAAAAAAAAAAAAAGTTATAATAGAATTGTTGCTTAGAAGCTTGCAATGACCTACGGCCCAGTTTCAAGAAAAGCAGCATTCTACTATAGTTTTTTTAACTGGGCAGAAATCAGTCCCATTGTATGAGCAGGGGCTGTGGATAGTATATTTTAGGCTTTTCCATTTTTCTAAGTCTGTCCAATCACACAGTAGCTAGGCAAATAAAACAAAAGCAACCCTATTTTGCCAGAGTAAAAACATTAGCAGCTTAACATGACAATAGACAAAACAGCACAGGGCTAAAACACTGGTCTAAAGGATTCTACACGTAGGCTTTGCTGCTTTTGTAATCTGGGACTTTTAGCAAATTATTTTCCTCTCTGGGTCAAGCCTGCCTGGTTAAGGTCAGGGTCATTGAACTAATTATTACATACGGTAGTTAACTTTATAAAGAAAAATATTACAAGGTCACATTCAATATAAGAAACAATTTGAAGAAAAAGGTTAAAAAAATTGTAGATAATATGAATTACTAAGCATAACCCTATCATATCACCACAATGCTAAATCAAAACAATTTAAGTTGCAAGGCCAGCTTCTCAGTTATTGGTGTCAACTTTGAATATGAAAGACAAGATCTAAATATTATCTTTTTGTAGCTGCTGTTTGCTCATCTGTAAGAAAGTGGGAAAAAAATCATTGTCCTCAAAGGATTGTTAAGATAAGTGACCTATCAACATGCCTGCCAAGTGCTTCTTTAAACAGAAATTACTCTGTAAAAGTCCCAGTGACGATCCAGTGTTCTGGAACAATCCAAGTTCAATACCCTGGCCTATCCACATCCTTTTGTTATGAGGCTACTTCTCACCTCTGAAAGAAGTCATTTGTTTTTTTAGCTACTTGGATGGTAGAAAGAGGGAAGGGTAACTTCTGATAGATCCTTTCTCTTTCAAACCTTATTTAGTAGTCTTAAATGGAGAATTATGCCAGTCTGAAATGGGAGAACAGAATCCAAATGTCAGTATCAAATGATAAATAAAAAACTAATTGACAATAATAAAAATTCACAGTGTTCTCAGTGAAAGGAGAGGTAGCAAACAATTCTCAACCCACATCTCTGTGACAATGAGAAAATCTATTTACTCAATTAATTGGGCAGCTCAAAATACTCCTAAGGTGACTTTCAGAAAGTAAGAATCTCTGGGCCTCTGGGTGGGTGGCCTGGGACACTCTTCCTGGCCACAAGCAAAATAGCCACAGCTTCCCAAGGAGATTATTGACCTCATATAGTCTGTAGTAGCCCAGCTGCGGTGCTGGGCTTTGTTCTAGAACAGCTTTTAAAGAGAAAAAGGGTGCCTCATGAAGATAAGGATTCTACCTTGCAGGAGGAAATGCTCAACCATGTGAATTAGGAGTAGCAGTCACCCCAGAGCATCCCAGGACTCCACCGAACTCAGAGTGGGGGGTGAAGGAACTAAGACTGGGGTTTGGGGTTGGGTCTTAAATTCATCAGGTCTTGTTTAATCAGGCAGACTTCCTTAGAATCAGGGCCAACCTGGAATAGGGATAGTTGAGGATTCCAAAACACTTTCAGACATAAGACAAAAGGGGTCCATTGTTGAAGACAGAGAGTTAATGCATTACCTATAAATTTCACATGGCCAGTAAATGCCACCTGGACATTTCTGAACAATTATTTGTTAAATCAACTCACAGACTATAATTTTTCTTTTATGTCATTAACACCATTCCAGTGTTTCTCAAAGTACAGTGAAGGGATCCCTGGCATTAACATCACTTGGCGGTGCCTGTGAAAATGCAGATTCCTAAGTTCCACCCCAGACTCCTAAATTGAAACCCCGGGACTGAGGTCCAGTCCAAGAACTGAATTTCTAAGAAACAGCCTAGTTAATTTGGATGATTCATATCAAGGCGGGAAAATTATTATGTCTATATAGTCCATTAGAAATTTAAAGACATTCACAGATTAGTGTTTTGTATGTTTTCCCCAAAATGCTTATATACCATAAAATTGAAAACAATACTTCTTGTGATGAGTTCTTAAAAACCATTCCAGCTTATTCTGCCCATATTTAATGAACACCATTATTAAAATGTAATTATGAGCATAAGATTATTGGGAAAAATATGAACTATGCTTCTCAAGAATACTGCCTTTATTTTGCCACCAAAGTAATTATGCTATTAAAGGAATTTATTGTTTTTTAAAGTATCAGTCACTTGGCTGCAAGAATTTATTAAGCTATTATACTCCTCCCATACCCTTTTAGTCATCAGAATTTTTGTGATAAAGCATTTTTATTATTTTAAAACTATAAATTGTGAACCATTGCAACTAGTGATTAGACTGATTGTGAATATATGTCCAGGTTATAAATTCCTAAAAGCATGTTTCATTAGAATTACCAAGGCAGTCTTAACTATAGCTTCTGTGATAAAGCTCTGTTTACTTCTATTAAGGTGGGTTTTTTTTGTTTTTTTGTTTTTTTTAGTGCAAAATGATTCAGTTTTAATGCATTCTTTTAACAAGCAAAAGCAAACGGTTTCTGATATACATGCCATACTGCGAGGCTGTAAACCAGTGTTGCATGGTGATGTGACAAGCACCACATTTCTAGAGGGATTTTTTTTTTTCTCCAAGCTCCCCCTCCCCAAGCCGTGGCTATAATTATTTCACAAAATGCAGTTTGCCATTTCTAGAGACAAATATTTCCTTCTCCCTCACCTAACTGCAAGTTCAGGCCAAATATTGAATGAAAATGAACTTGAGAGGCAGCCTTTGTTTGTAGCATGTTGTTTCTGCTAAGAGTTGCCCCCTACCCCGGCTCCACCCCAGTGGTCAAACTGAAGTGTACATGTTATGTTTTAACAGATGGGCCGGCTGGCGGCTGCTGGGCTGTAAAACAGGAACGCGTAATCTGCACCGAGTGGTATTGAGCTGAACGCTCGTAAAGTTCATGGACATACTCTGACCCAGACAGACCAGGCAGATGCAGACATGCTTACGCATACACACTCACTAACACCCCACAGCTCAGAGGATCCATCTCTGTGACCCAAGGGAAGTTCAAGGCTGAATTACCCCTTCATATATTTACCTCATTCACCTTTTAATTTTATATATACACACACTCACACATGTACACGTATATACGTGTGTATATGCGCATCTACATCTACGTATACACATACAGAACTCTATATATCAACATTTTCATGTATTTTCAAAGGTCTAAACATCCCCAAATTCTGGACCTGTTTCTGTCTAGTATTTTCAAAAGCTCTCATTCATGTCAAATATGAATTATAAGAAAACATCGTAGTGAATTCTATTTAGTCCACACATAATATAAAGTACATGCATGTAGTTGGCCTCAGAAAAACAAGCTGCTTTTACCCCCTTACCATTAAGGCGGAAAAAACAATCTAACCCAGACCGAGTCACAAACGGAGTGTCAGGTTTAACCTTGAGTTCTCTGCTGTCAATTCCTGACTCAACTTCATTACCTAAACACGCTGGTGCTCAAACACCAACCGACCAGGCTGGCGATCCCTTTCGCAGCCTCTAGGATTCTCCAGGGCTCCGGGCACCAGAACCGACAACAGCTCCCGCCTGGTCCTAACGAAGTCCTTCGGACACCCCTTGCGGGTGGATGTGGAGGTCCGAGCACCTCAGGAGGGGCATGGATTCAAGTGCTAATAGAAAGCAATTACTTTAGAAAGTTCAAAGCCCAGCAGTGCTCCCAATTCCTCTCAGTAGCTGCAGAGCACTGAAGCACCCGCTACAGAACCCGGCTGGTACTCCAGTTCTCTGGCGCTGAGACCCCACCTTGAGCCCGATGAGCGCTCGCTCAGCCTGGGGATCCAGACGCGGACGCTAGGTCTTATCGTGCGGCACAGCGCGAGTAATTTCTCAGGAACCGCGGTCCACCCGCCGCGGGCGCGGAGGCCGCCCCAGCGCTCCGTGTAGTCGCCGTAGAGGGGCAGGGGACGCGTCCCGGCCCCACCTACCCATGTCAATTATGCCAAGTTGGTGCGGACGGCAGCCCGGTCCCGGGCGGAGTTGGGATGCTTTTGACAACAAGAAGTTCGGGAGTGGGGATATTGGCACGGAGTAAATCCCGCCCAGCCCTGACCTCCCCACAGCGGTCACGCTCGGACGAACGGACCGCCGAGCGCCAGGACGCGTCCTGTCCCCTCTCGCCGGCGCCGAACCGTGCCGAGAGGAGCCGCTAGCCCGGCGCGCGGCCACTCACCCTCCTCGCTGAGTCCCGATCGCAAACCGACGTCCCTGCTGCGGGTTCTAAGTGCCAAGTTGCCCCCACTCGGTGGCTGCTCACGGCCCAGTGGACCAGGCACATTGGCTCCGGCGGGCACCTCAGCGGGAGTACGGCAAGCCTGGCGGCCGCCGCGGCTACACAGTCGCCCGGAGCGCGCTGACAATTCACGGACCTGCTCAACGAATGAGGCGGAACGCGGGGCTGAGCGGACCAGGCTCTGGAGGGGAGGCGGGGCCGCGCGGCGGGAGGGGCGGAGCCAGCCCCGGGGCGTCATCAGCCCATGACTGGCGGAGCCGGCAGCCAATCGTGGTGGCGTTGGGGCCTCCCCGTAGCCGCCGTCCAGTCGCCTGCGGCCGAGGGCCGGCTAGGGAGACGCGCCGGTGGCTGGGAAGTTGGTTGTTGCGAAGGGCCGTGGCTGCCGGCGGGCGCTGCGGGGCTCTCTGCATCGGGACCCGAACGGCTCTGGAGGGAGGCAGCGGCCCTAGAAGGCAGTTGGCTGAGAGAGACCAGGAGCTTTCGGAGCTGCCGCGCGCATAGCGCTGAGGAGCAAGAAGCCAACCTCAGCGCGGGTCGACACGCCAGTACCTAGCGCCTGCAGCAGGCGCGGAACTTAGCTGTCCCATAGGAGCCCCGCCCGGAGGAAGCTGAGGGCCCAGAAAGGATGAGTTCCGGACCGGGTCACCCAGTCGCAGGTGGAAACCTGGGCTCCTCTGGAAAAGGTTCTGATCTCGATCTGGCTATCTCTGAAACAAAACTCCAGCCCCGCAAACCCCCCAAAGTTCAGTACACGTCCCCGTCCTCACCCTTGCCCTCCGGGCCACCGGCAGCGGGGTCTTGCCGGCACCTCGGGTCTCCTCCTCCCGACCCAGGGCGTCGCGGGCACAGCTGGCGGCCAACAGAAGGCTTGGGCGCTCGACGGCGCCGGAAGCTGTGAGACCCTCCCTCTGGACGGACTGCCCTGCGGGGTGGCATCCTCTGCGGTGACTTCTGCTGCTGTTTTTGGGGTCCGCCAGGATTCCAAAATGCAGGGCGGGTGGCTGGAATTATCCATCTTCGTGGACAGGAAGCCCCGGAACGAACCACATCTGTCCCACTCTGCTTCCGCCCTCCTTCCCCGTCGCGAGCTCCTGGCTGCGATGGAGACATCGGGCGAGCTCGGGGATCCCGACCTCTCAGGGGTCACTCGCAGTCGAACAGCCTGGAATATGGCCTTGTGGGCCCTTCCAGCCCAACCCCCTAGGACCCCGCTGCTCATCTTGTCAACCAGTTTCTGAGTCCCTACCCTGGCTGCAGCACGCGCTTGCACAGGCGCGCTGAGCTACTAACATAGAATCAAAAGCAGGGGGTTGGGTGTTCTTGCTTTCCCGCTGAAGCCTAGAATGTAAGCAAGCCCTAGACCGTCAGCTCTGGGTGGGTAGGGGCCTCTCCCTGCCTAGAACTGCACTTGCCATGGGTAGGCACCTAACCCTTACTAGTAAAGGGTCAAACAACCTGCTGCCCGGATACTGACCTTCACCACTTATCTCTTGCTTCCAGCCCAAGCGCACTTCAGACCATTGCCTCATTCAGGTCCCAGGAGTCCTAAGGGTTTTAGTCTCTCAGTATGGGCAACTATTCACATGTAAGGGAGCTGCAGGTGTTATTTCAATGCCATCTGGCCTCTATAAGGTCTTGCATCATAGCTGACCTCTCATGAGAAGGTTCTGATGAGGTCACCAGGGAGAAGGAATGTAAAGGGCTGGTGGCTGAAAAGGAGTGAAATGGCCCCTCTTAGGTGAGCTCTGGCTTGGTTTGAGTTTCAACTCTGTCTCCTCAGCTCCATTTCTCAATGGGAAAAGGTTCATAGGAAGGTTGTCAGAAAGTCAGGAGACTAGGCCATGGACAGCCCTTTGCAGACCCTGAAAAATTGCTCAGTAATGCAAAAATTGTCCATATTTAAGTTATTTCTTTTCTATCTCGTGAACCAAAGGACTGCTACAGGCAAGGAAGACCATCTGACTCAGTTCCAGGGGTTCCTTAGCATGCTGCTGATTGGCCTAGGAGAACGGCCTTTGCCCATAAAGTGTTAGATGTAGACCACATGAATGGAATATTCACCAGGTTTCTGCCCAGGTCTGGATTGGGTAGGGACATGGCTGAAGGTGCCACACAGGAGAGCTAGAGAGAAGACTTGACTCCCAACCTGATTCTAGCAGAACTCCACTTTGATGTGTTTTTAAAATTGTGCTCTTCTGTTTGCTTTCACGGAGGCTGCCATGAAACATCATCTTTGACTAGAATTACCAGGAAATGCTCATGGAAGAAATATACTTCCTTGGATTTTTTTCCTACCACACTTCAGGATATAACTAGAGAAAACGTTTGCCAACAGTGCTTATCATATTAGTACCCTCTGAAGCTTTTCATAGATGCTGATTACTATTTTTAAAATCATTTTGGGAATAGGAGCCAAACACTAGGTCGTGACCGTAAATTACTTTAGTATTTACATTACATGATTAAAAATGGAAATAAAGGAAATTTCCTGTCATAAAACAAGTTAGAATTAAGCAGGTGACTTTCATGTCCCAATTTCCAAAGTTTTCTGTTTGTTTCAGACACATAAGATCATCCATGGGTTCCTGGACAAGTAACAGGTCTCATTTTCCCTTGTAGAACAGAAGACATGGAAAAGACAGCATATTCAGACTATATTCGTGTTTCCATACCATCTTTTGTTGTAATTGATTTTCAACAAGAGTCCCTAACAATCTCTTGAGTTTGGGCCATCCCCATATTCTACAAGGGAAAATGAGATCTGTTACTACTCCAGTAACCCATGCTCACACTATCTGTATGGAACAGAGAACCATGAAAATCTGGATGCAGAAGTCACTTGTTTAGTTCCAATCTATTTTGCGAAAGGAAATTTCTTTTACTCAAAGAGATGAAGAAATTTACGGAATGGCTTTGGAATGAGAAGATTCAGGTGGGACCAAGCAAGGCTTGTTCTTTAGTGGATGGTAAGACTGTCTTCAGGCACTGTCACTCCTTTCTGACACTAAGACAGTATTTTAGAATCTCCTAAATTTCAATAGGATGTGATTGGTAGGAGTCATGGGTTCTAATCTTAACAGCTGCTGGGGTGGGTGCTCCTTGCAGTCACTCATCCTTTGTTATACTCTTGCTTCTTTAACCATAAAACAGTAGTGGTAGAATTGGCCCACTATGTGTAGCTGCGTAAAGGGGACATCATGACAGTGGTTATGAAGCACTGCAAATGCGTTGCATTTATAGTAGTACTGACTGCTAAAAAGGAGATGAAAATGAAGTTGAGATGGGAAAATAGTGTGGTATGAACAATTACTATTTATATGTGCAATTTACATTTTTCTATTTACATGTGCAATTTCCTCCTTCCTTCCCTTCCCTCTCCTCCCTTCCTCTCTCCCCCTCCCTCCCTCTCTTTCTCTTTCTCTCTCTCCTGCTCTCCCTCTCTTTCCCTCTTTCTTTCTCAGACTCACACTCTGTCACCCAGGCTGGAGTGCAGTGGTGTAATCTTGGCTCACTTGCAACCTCCACCTCCCTAGTTCAAGTGATTCCCTTGCCTCAGCCATCTGAGTACCTGGGATTACAGGCGTGGGCCACCACACTTGACTCATTTTTGTATTTATAGTAGAGATGGGGTTTTGCTATGTTGGTCAAGCTGGTTTCTAACTCCTGGCCTCAAGTGATCTGCCCACCGCAACCTCCCAAAGTGCTGGAATTATAGGCGTGAGCCATCACGCCCAGCCCATTTATTTTAATCTCATTAGATATTGTCCTTTCAGTATGTAAGTGGAAATGAGAGGAAACCATCTTTATTCTTTAAGGAGGAATACAGCTTCTAAACGTTTTGGTTACCTAAAGTTTTTGAAGGTGTAATAGGGAATGAGTTACCAAAACAGGAAGAGTTGTAGAAGCAGACCTAGAGTTAAGGAAAATTTTACTTACATGGATAGTATTTTTTTCCTCTCCCTGGCTCCTGCCACCTCTCTCAACACATATTTACTGAGAAAGTTGTTCAAAATTTAAAGAGGTTGAGCCAAAGATCTTAGCAAAGAAATGCAGTCAGAAGCTGCAGATTTTTTTTTTTTTTTTTTTTTTTGAGACAGAGTCTCGCTCCATCACTCAGGCTGGAGTGCAGTGGTGCGATCTCAGCTCACTGCAACCTCTGCCTCCCGAGTTCAAGCGATTCTCCTGTCTCAGTCTCCTGAGTAGCTGGGACTACAGGCATGTGCTGCCACACCCAGCTAATTTTTGTATTTTCAGTAGGGCCAGGGTTTCGCCGTGTTGGCCAGGCTGGTCTTGAGCTCCTGACCTCAAGTGATCCACCTGCCTTGGCCTCCCAAAATGCTGGGATTACAGGTACGAGCCACTGTGCCTGGCCCAGAAGCTGCAGATTCTAATATTAGCTTTGCAATGTATTTATTCTGAGACCTTGGGCATGTCATCAACCTTCCATATCTTAGTTTCCTATCTGGGAAACTGCAGTGGTACTTATGACCAATTTTGCAGAGATGACAGCAATAACTAATGATAGGCACTTAGATTTTAGACTTAATGGGAGTTAGCTCCCTTGACACAGCAGTATGGGAACAATAACTGGCCAGCCAATGAGTGAAAAAGCTGGATTATCCCTTAGAAATGAATTGTATCATTACTGATTATGAATACCCCAAATTATGACAGATTCACATGTAAGGATGCCAGGGAAAAGTAGCCGTGAGCTATATTATACAAAATTGTTTATTACCCAAGAGAATCTAGGTGCTAATACGGATGGTACTACATCTGTGAAATTCTGAAACCCATGAAGGATTTGAAGATATAAAGCCAAATAAAACATAATACAGAGGGAAATGATTTTGATTATGTAACATTTATATATAGCATTTCATTTTACATTTTCAAATTGCTTTTCAGTCATTGGTTTATTCTTCACAGCACACCTGGGGAGTACATCTGTGCATTTATCCTCTGTTCACAGCTGAGGCAACTGTGACTGAAACAGGCAAAGTGGTTTGTCCAAGAGCAAAGCCATGGGCAGGGTGAGAAATTGTTCATTCATTCAATCATGCATCTATTCTTGGCAAGGCACCAAAGTCTGTGTGGTGATGGTGCACGGAGATAGATATTGTCTATGTGGCCTCTACCTTGCAAGAGCCTGCAGTATGCTGAGACAATAAGTGGTTCATGAATTATGCCTCCCAGAGTGCTCAGACAGCAAGGACCAGGGTTCAGAGAAGAGGGTGAGAGTTCCCTAGGATTCCTGGAGAGAGTTGGATTCAGGGACCGTGAGGGATGGGTAGAATTTTGGAAAATGGAAGTGTGGCTAGTGGGAATGACAGACATGAAGGTGGGCAAATTTAAGATGTTTTGGACAGTATCTGACTACAGCAGGGCCATTGTGGGGAAAGGGCAGGAGAGTGGAAAGGAGCGGGTTTCCCAAGATCCTGAATGCCCAGCCCAAATACATGGATGAATCCATGAATCCATGGATTTCAGCCTAATGGGCAATGGGGGTTGGACTTATCTCTGACTTCTCGTATTCACTCATTATTATAACATGTGCTGTACCTAGTGCTCATACATGCTTAGTCTACAGGTATTTTTCCACACATCAGCTTTTCTAACCTTCGCGTCACTCTGAGATACATATTATTCCTCCTTTAATGGATTAAAAAATTGATGCACTTAGAGGTTGAGACTTCCCTACGATCATGTAGCTAATAACTGACATATTTGAGATTTGAAAGTAGGATCCCTGACTTCTACATGGAGACAAATGGAAAGAACAAGTGTAGATTCTGGAGAGTGTACTTAGGATGCCCATCTAATAACATGTCCCTCACCTTAGTTCAGTGTTGTTCCAGAAAAAATAAGTACATAGGAGTGAAATATTTTTTTTTTCTTTTGAGACAGGGTCTCACTCTGTTGCCCAGGTTGGAGTGCCGTGGCATGATCTTGGCTCACTGGTTCAAGATTCTTCTGCCTCAGCCGCCCAAACAGCTGGGATGACAGGCACATGCCACCACACCTAACTTTTGTATTTGTATTTTTATTTATTTATTTATTTATTTATTTATTTTGAGATGGAGTTTTGTTCTTGTTGCCCAGGCTGGAGTACAGTGGTGCGATCTTGGCTCACTGCAACCTCCGCCTCCCTGGTTCAAGAGATTCTCCTGCCTCAGCCTCCCAAGTAGTTGGGATTACAGGCGCCTGTCACCATGCATGGCTAATTTTTTGTATTTTTAGGAGAGACAGGGTTCACCATGTTGGCCAGGCTGGTCTTGAACTCCTGACCTCAGGTGATCCACCTGCCTTGGCCTTCCAAAGTGTTGGGATTATAGGCGTGAACCATGGTGCCTGGCCTAATTTTTGTGTTTTTAGTAGAGATAGGGTTTCACCATGTTGGCCAGGCTGGTCTCAAACTCCTGACCTCAGGTGATCCACCTGCCTCAGCCTCCCAAAGTGCTGGGATTATAGGCGTGAGTCCCTGTGCCTGGCCAAAACGGAACATTTTAAAATCCCAAATCTACTACACAACAGACTGTCCTTTACGACTGAAATCATGGAGATTTGTGAATAAAAGGTAGAATGTTTCTCCATGTTTGTTTATTTGCTCGTTTTTTTTTTCTTTTGTTTTTTAGGAAGTTTGAGAGAAAGAAAAATATGCCGAGATGATTAAGTTTCACCTAAGATTTTAAAGCTCCATCTAAAAGATGTGGAAAACAAGCACTGTACCAGAATATTGTACCTGATTTCTGCCCTGTCTTAAAAACACCATGACATTTTCCTTGATTTCAAGAATACAGAAAATGAACATGGTCCTTTAAATTATGTGACTCTTTCAAAGCAAAATGGAAACAAGGAAAATCCACATTTGTTTTCTGCCTTCCTTTTCCAAAAAGCTGAAAATACAGTGCAAATGAACTCTCAGTCATGGGTCAACATCTTTACAAGACCTGCCCCTTGTTCTCAGGTTAGAGATTTCTCCTCTGCCTCCCCATTCTCACCCACACCCAACTTGAAATAGGTCTCCAGGTCCCATTTTGACCACATGTTCTTTCAGTCACATATGGGAGATGAGAAGGGGTTAAATGTAGCTATGCAAGACTAGCAAAACTCATCAGCAAACTGGAAAACAACTTCAGGCTTACTATCAACAGTGGGTAGTTAGCATCAGTTTAAAGACTGTGAATGCGCACAATTTTCCTAAGAATATTTTTCAGAAGAGTGTAATTATAGGTATAATCTCTAATTGCATTATAAATGATAAATAAGAGAAGGTTAGCAAACTATATTTCAGGGCTGTTTGCTGTACTTATCTGCTGCCATCATTGGCCCTGTCTTCCTTTGTGACTGCAGACTGTGTTTATTAGTCTTGGTGGTAAGGCAGAATTGCTGTACGGTAGTTTTGTGTTAGGAAAGGATCTTACAGATGATGATGAAGGTTGCAGGAAGGACTGTTGAAGTGTTTTATTTTGGTATTTGTTTCATTTTTAAAGGCTGTGACTAGGACGTCATACCTGTCTAATAAGCATGCATGTAACATTTTTATATTTGCTGAGTGCTTTATAGTCCTCCATTAGTCCCCACAATACCCCTTGAGGGTAGGTCAGTATTACCGCCTACAGTTTACATATGAGGAAATTTAAGATACAAAGGGATTGTGTGATTTGTACAAGGTCACCTAGCATGCAAGCCTAGCTAATAAAAGGCAACTGCAAAGCTCTTTCCAAATAAAAAGTACCTTATAAGTGTTAGGTAGTATTAATGGGTATGATCCCAGAATCAGTAAAATACTCTTCAGGAGTAAAGTGCTCATACATGATATATAAGATTAATTCTCTCTCTCTCTCTCTCTCTCTTTTTTTTTTAACCTCTGGGTGACTTTTGGAATAGTTATTCTTGAACCTGGCTATGCATCAAAAACGTCTCTAGAGTTTTTAGAATATGTGAGCACATAGGCTCCTACTCAGCCGATAGAATCAGAATCTGGGCAGTGGGATTTAGATAATTATGCCTTGAAAAACCTCCACGGGGGATTTGGATGCTCAGTCAGAGTTGAGAACCACTACTTTAGACTAGAAGAGTAACACTGGTCAGGCCAAGAGCAACAACGAAACACTGTGGAGTTAATTCAGAAGAGAAAGTCTGGTGTCTTCCAGGCCTCTGTCCAGCCAGTTCACAACTATTATTAGCAGAGGAACTGCCTCCCTGAAATAATCAACTGTAATAACTATGTGTGAAATTCCAGGAAATAGTGCAGAGATTAAAGTTTATTTAAGAACCACCAGTTTTTGAAAGTTATAATTTACTGGGTAAATTTACTGGTGCACCTTGGGTTATTACTGCGTTTAATGCTTTTATTCTGAATACTTTGTACTTCTTCATAATGAACATGGTAAGAACCTATAATATCTGCCCATTCATCCATCTGCCAAACACTTATTGAATACTTGCTGTATGGAGATTTCAGAGTGAAAATAATGATCTTTTTCCAGAAGTTTATAATCAAGTGATAAAAACAGACACAGGCAAAACCAACCAACCAAACAAAAACCCGAAGCCACACATATGATAATAAAAAGTATAATCAAAGCGTTAGATGAGGCATTATTCATAATTGCTAAAAAGGGGGACTGATAATGCTACAACATGGATGGATCTTAAAAACACTATGCTAAGTGAGAGAAGCCAGTCACAAACGTGGTATTCCCATACAAGAACTATTATTATTATTATTATTAAACAATGAAGTGGAATATAGTACTGATACATACTACAACATGGATGGATCTTAAAAACGCTATGTTAAGTGAGAGGCACCAGTCACAAAGGACCACATATTGTATGATTCCATTTATATGAAATGTCTTGAATAGGCAAATCTGTAGAGACAGAAAACAGATGGTTGCCTAGGGCTGGGGGTGGGGAAGGATGGAGGAAATGGGGAACTGCTAGTGGGTACAGGGTTTCTTTTTGGAGTGACGAAATGTCCTAAAATTGATTGTGGTGACAGTCGCACAACTTTGTTGACTGTACTAAAAACCATTCAATTGTAAATGGGTGAATTGTATGATATGAAAATTGTATCTCTTAATAAAGACAATAGATGATAGATAGATAGAGCTGTATGAACTTGGAGGAAAGAGTGATTAATTAATTTGGATTGGAAGAAAGTGGTAGGAAATTTCCTGGAGGAAATGACATTTGAGCTGACTCAAAAAGGATGATTTTTGTAAGATGCTGTGGATGAAAGGAGGGAAGGTATGCTCAAAGAGACACTCAAAGTGAGGGTGCTTTCATGCAAGGGCAAGTTATCTGGAACAGACAAGATGCATGAAGATACAGTAGACAGAGGCTAGATGCATGGCTTTTACTGTCATGCTAAGTTCTGTAGTTTGGTTTTCATTTTTGTAGGCAATGGAAAGCCACGATAGGTCTGTGAGTGGATGATCAGAACTGTGATTTGGAAGGATAATTAGAAGTGGTGATGAGGTAGATGGAAGATAGTGTGGGAAGGCAGTGAGTAAGGGAGGCCGTTTAGGAGGCAAAGGGGTGTGAGCCACTGCGCCCCGACTAAGGAGACAGATTTAAGAGATGGTTAAGAAGTAGAATCATTAAACTCACCTACTCCCTGATGGCCCTGGGGGAGTAGGTGGAAAAGCATAGAAATTGGACAGCACACTATCTGAAACCACATAAGGACATGGGTCCTTTTATGACAAATTATTTTGAATGTAAAAACTTTTGTTGAAATAATGTCCAGCAAGCAAATTGTAGCTCTTTACATCTGTTAACAAGGGTTTGATTACAGACACTCTTAAATTTCTTAACAAAGGAATGTGTATTGTGAATCAAAGGTGGATTGAAGACAGCAATGCAATCCAACCATTCTTTTTTTTTTTTTGAGACGGAGTCTCGCTCTGTGGCCCAGGCTGGATTGCAGTGGCCCGATCTCGGCTCACTGCAAGCTCCGCCTCCCGGGTTCACGCCATTCTCCTGCCTCAGCCTCCGGAGTAGCTGGGACTACAGGCGCCCGCCACGACGCCCGGCTAGTTTTTTGTATCTTTTAGTAGAGACGGGGTTTCATCGTGTTAGCCAGGATGGTCTCGATCGCCTGACCTCGTGATCCGCCCGTCTCGGCCTCCCAAAGTGCTGGGATTACAGGCTTGAGCCACCGCACCCGGCCTAACAATCCAACCATTCTATGAGCACTTTCCAATCAGACCTCCCCTTGTTGAAGATGAAGCAGTCGTCATTTATGGACTATTCTGAATGACTAAGTATTTACCTCTTGCTCAGATAGCTTCCCTAGAAACACTTCCTTTGGTGTGAGCAACTTGGATTTACTGCCAGGGCAACACCTCCCATCCAACGCCCACACTGCCTCTTGGCTCGGTCCTCACCAGCAGGTGTTCATAAGCAGTATTTTTGTTTTGCTTCTAATAAGAGTGTAGGCTTTGAAAAGCATAGGCTGAATGTATCACCCATTATACTTTCACTTACAAGTGTTCTTATGGGGAGATTTGAAACCTTAGAGTCTCAAGGATCAGGAAGACAAACACTGCCTTTTCTCATGCAAGGCCACACCTATGTTTTCCATTAGAAGGAGGGGCAGGCAAATCCTGGGCAAGGTCAAAATAGAAACAGTCTCTCCCAGTACATGGCGGTGCACTCCCTGGGGATCTGTTAAAGCCTCTTTTGTGTGTTTTGGAAGGTGTTACAGTTACACTGCCTGCTGCTAGCTGAGTTTGAGAACAGTGCCCTGATAAGTGCCTTACAGGAGTTTATCAAGTGGAGAACACCATTTAGAACACCACTCACTGAGATGCAGCTCTTATCTGTGCCTGTCAGTGAACAATGACTATGACAAGCCATGTTCAATCACAGATCACAGTTGTTAGCAGAGCTAATTACAGCAGTCTCAGGTGAGAAGAATCCCAGCAGCTGCCTCTAAGAGACTTCCATCACAGGGGCTTCGCAGGTAAGCAATGAAAATAGCCCCTTGGGGATCTTTAAACAACAGTTCTCTGCAACTCTGAACATGGACTCATCCACAGTTGGTGAGAGATCATGTTCAAAGGAGAACCACCAAAGGGAGAAGGAGGAAAGGGATGCTTAAAGCCAGGAAGGGAAATGTTCTGGATTAAATAAGAGCAGAACTGGGTATTTATTATTCCTTGGGCTGTCTGACTCACTGCATAACCTTATAAAGTCATTTCCACTTTCTGGGCCTCACTGTTCTCATCTCAAAAATAAGGATAGTAATACCTGCCCTATTTATATCATGGGATTGCTGAAAGAATAAAATATATATATTTAAAAATAAAAGCTGGGGAAAACTAGAAAATAGAACTTTAGGTAGTGTAACTGATTCCCTTTGTCTTATTTCACATTTTACTTATAAATGATGGAAGGGAACAACAACAAATATTGGTGCTATTACAGAATCCCAGATTTCATTTTCTCATGCTTCCAGTTTTTTGTGGTTTGCACATCTTCAGATTTGCCTGTCCCTCCCCAGTTTGTTCTCAGCATCAGTTCTGGGGTAAACTCATCTCCAGTTTGAGGAGCAGAGGAAGATCCCAAGAATCTGAAGAGACCAAGCCCCTGTATTTATTTAGTCTCTTGTCTTTGTGTCTCCTGCTGCAGCCCAAGTCTTGAAGGCCTCCTCCCAAGTCCTGAAGGTGTATCCCACCTGTGGGACACCTGGTTTGCGGGGGACGTTGGCCCTGAATGAGAATTTCTAACGTCAAATTGGGACTTAAGAAGACACCTCTAGAAAAGAACCCAAAAGAACCTGTAACGACGTGCCCTAAACATGTCTTAGGCTGGGTCTGTAACTACATTCTTGTTCCTGCTGAAAATCGCAGCATCCTTCTAACCAAGCAAGGCATGTCCACTTATCTGATGGTGCTGTCAGTGATAGAAAGGGATCATATTATGGATTTGGCAGGGAGGAAAAAGATTTATTTCCAAGTTTTGAAGATTTATCTTTTCCAGATATGCAAAACCAGTCAGAATATTTAAAACAAAATCAATGAAAAGTGATCATGTTTTGTGAGCAGAAGGAACCGTTCTTGACTTCAAAATAATGAAGACTTATAAGGATCCCAAATCCATGATAAAACATGATTTGACAATAGCAAGTGAGCAGGACTACCAAACCCTTAACTGCCCCCTTATGGAAAACTTTCTGAATGACTAATGGAGGCGATGTCTCCATTTAATGAATGTGTTCCGTTCAATGTTTAAATTTCCCCCTTTTTCTTTTCTCCTCTCTGCTGTTTAGTTTTTTTTTCAATGTTCAGCATAACTAAAAAGTCTTAAGTAGGGAATTGCACATAATTATAGGCTCCACACCAATGACAATGTGATGCCTCTTCTTAAGTATTCATAATCATTTTTGTACTCTTCTTTCCTCCTTTGGACAATTTAGTTAGAATGACAGCAGTGTCCTTTATTTCTCTTGAAGGCATCTGCTTGTCTCATTTTGTGTACAGGTCATAAAACATCAAGAAACACAGTAATGTATTTTTTAGGTAGTCACATATACATAATTTAAAAAAATGCTTTAAATTAATAGAACAAAAGTGGGAGGGAGTAACTAAATTTTATCTATTAAACTTATTTGGTGAGGTAAGGAGGTTTAAAAGACTATCTTTCCAACTCAAAGGCTGTGACCACCCTGAACATGCTGGCTTGTGCCTGCCAGCTGACAGGTTGTTTTGTGCTGTTAGGTGTCAACTCAGTGACATCCTTTGGTCTCTCAACCTTTCCTTTATTACTGGCTTAGTGAAATCTGACATTGATAAGAACCCTAATTTGAGAATGTTTCACAGAGCAGGATCATGGCCAAATTCAGGAATCTTGCTAGTTTGCAAGACGAGAGAATCCATGCAGAACCAAAGGCTGATACTAGAAGTCAGCAATCACGATGGGAATAAATCCCACAATCTATGATTTCTAAATATCTTAATCTCCTCTGACCTTAAAAGAGGGAAACTGGCTTAATCTCGAGAATATCTTTACAAGAAAACACACAGTAAGGTGGAGTGAAATCCTAAAACATAGCTCTTCTGGCAGTTCTTTCCAACTTCTGACATCTCTTTATTACCCAGATTGTGAATCAATGCCCATTTTCTCTTTGTAGCATTAAATTCATAACAAAGAACATACAGCAATTGCCTCACTTACCTGGTCTAGGCTTAAGTCTTTCTGAATACAGGACTTTCTCAGGTGACAGTTAACCTAGTCTCATGATGCAAATGTACGTTTTAACTCATTTTTAAGGGAAGTATTTTCTAAAATTTATTTCCCTCTCTTTTGCCTTAGTGGCCAGGCCACAGGCTGACTTTGTTGTGAGGACTCAGGATCACCACTGAGGTCTTCTGTGCAATGCAATGCTGCAACAAAGCCATCAGGGTTTCTGAGGCGAGCTGGGTCACAGTGTATTCTAAGTAGCACAATGAGGCCATGGGCTCAATTTGCCTTTAACTTGTATCATCTAAACTTTTTGGTGATCTCAAATCATTAACAAAAGTTCCAATTAATATTTGGCCTACAGTATTTCTAAGGATAGAAACTTTTCCATCAGGAATTCAGTTCAAATATACCATTTCAGCATAAAGAAGGGATATGCATGACTCTCAATATAGGCCTATGGCTGGATTCTTCTTATTACTACTAGTCCATTAGCTGGCACTTCTCCTATATGCTGCTTCTCCCTCTTTTGTATGACATTAATATTAATATTTCCCCTTTCCCTGAAGCATTATGTCTTTGTAGGCTTTAGAATTCAGAGCTTTAGCTTTGGTCGTCATCTTTGAACTTGAGAGAGGAGGTAAAATGCAAAACGTCAGTGCCTAAACTGAAGCCTGACCGAATAAGGCCATTCTCTCTTGATTACGTCTCCATGTTCAACATGAATTTGTATCAGTAGAGATACCAGATTTGTTCCAGGTACAGGATTTTGGGTCACAGCATCAAAGTATCCTGTCTCTATGGTGAACAAGAGTCATGGGTCTGGTGTGCATATCTGTGGACTACAATGGGTTACTATGGTTTACTCTTCAGTGTCAGGGTCACTTTTGAGGCTTCTGAACTCTCCTGCCCACAATTCAGCCAAAAGACAGGTAGAAGGTTATGGCTACCTCATTCTGGTACTGCCCCAACACTGCCTGCCATTTTCGGGTGCTGAGCTAATCAATTACCTCTGGTCTTTAGCTTCTTTCTGGATGTCTTTTCTTAGAGGGTCAAATGAGATATATAATAACTTACTAAAAAATGGATACTATGCTGTCTTTTCTGTATCTTTCGGTCATCATCCCACCGCAATTTTCTTTTAATTACTTCTTCTCTCTTCACCAAAATTGTTCTCAATAAGGTCAAGGAAACATTTGTTTTCATTTTCTATTGCTGCTGTACCAAATTACCACAAACTTGGCTTAAAACAACACAAATTTATACTCTCATGGTTCTATAGGCCAGAAGTCAGAAATCAGTTTCATAGAACTAAACTCAATGTGTCAGCAGGGCTTGCTCCTTCAGGAGGCTGTAGGGGAGAATCTGTTTTCTTTTCTTTTCTTAGCTTTTGAAGGCCATTCACATTCCTTGGCTCATGGCCGCTTTCTTGTATCACTCCAACCTTTTGCTTCCATTGTTGAATCTCCTACTCCCTTTTCCCTAGTCAAATCTCCTTCTGACTCCCTCTTACAGAAACACCTGTGATTACATTAGGACCTGCCTGGATAATCCTAGATAACTTTCCCATCTCAAGATCCTTAATTGCATCTACAAAGTCCTTTATGCATGTAAGTAACAGGTTCCAGGAATTAGGACCTGGATATCTTTGGGGACTATTCTTCCTATAGCAGCATTGATTTTCTGATTTTCAAATCTGATGTCTTCTGTTCAGTCCTCATCCTAACTCTCTTGCTATTTGATACTGTCAGTTACTCAGGGAAAAGCTCCTCCCTGACTTTCATGATTATTTTCCACTGATATGATTTCTTTATTGTCTGTCTCTCCCCTAGAATGCAAGACTCTGAGAGTAGGAATCCTGGCTATCTTGCTTGTTGTTTTATCCCCAGTGCTTGGAATAATACCTGCCACTATCAAATCACAAAAGGCATCATATAATGTAAATTGGATGAACTTCTCCCATTCCTATTTCCACCACCACTCTCTTATTTTCCTTCACGGGCAACTTCTTCTGTTCTCATGGGTCAAGATTAGTATTCTCCAGGGTTTGGGAATAGCTTGCTTTTCTCCTTATATGCCAGGTGGCCACAGTTCCAACCATACTCAGTGGGCTTTCAAATGTATACCTTAACCCCAGACCTTTGTTTTGCACTTCTAACTTTAATCTTTACCTTGATATCCCACAAGCATGGAGAATTCACCATGCCTCGTCTTTCCCATCCACCAAGCACAGCCAAAAACCAACTTTTCCTTCCTCTTATATTCTCTGCCTCAGGGAATAAAAAGTATCAGAATTCATCCCATAGTGTAAGCAAGAAAACTAGGAGTTATCCCAGAATCCATGCTTTCTCTCTACTCCCCTCTCCACATCACTATCCACCCATCTAGTCAGTCATTAAGTTCTGTCAACCTCACTCCTAAATATCTCCTGATATCTCTTTCTATCTGACTCCCATTGCCTTGGTTCATGTCCTCATTACTCCTGTGGAGTAGGATATAAATGAACTCGCCAATGTGTTCCTCCTGACTTCTCTTGAGTATGGTAGAATGTCACACTCTTAAGCTTTTTGGAGGTGTGCCAGAGTTGCTGGTCATTGCCTGTCCTGCTTCTGGTCTCTGCCAGTGGGCAGTGACTGTGATTTGCATACTGCTTCCATAGCCAGTTGGCCCAGGGATGGGCTTCTGTCCTAAAGGTGGCTCCTTATATAGATTTGGTCAGCCAACTTAGGTCATGGGTGCCTGGTTGTAAAATATAAGCTGAGTAAAATTCCTCTTTTAGGATTTCAGAATAGAGAAGCCTGAGAGGCTCAGGGTGCTGTATTGCTGAACAGAAAGGTCAGCAGTAATGATGGGCATGAGCAGGCTGCAGCTATGAGGAAGCAGATACTGTGTGTAAGCAGGGGAGCTGTGAGCCAGGAGAAACCAGGGAAGAAAATAAGCCAAGGCACTGTGAGAAGGGTAATGTTTCAGTTTTGGGTGGTTCTTTAATTGGACTTCTGAAGCCTGGCTGTATTGTGATTCCTACTGTCAGATGTCCATGAGATTGCTGCGTTATTTAAAAAACCCCAGTCTGAGTATGCCCTTGTTTCCTGCAATAAACTGGCCAAAGAGCTATGTGTTCCAGTAAGCTCATAATGTTATGAGGAGACATGTGGAAGAAAGAGGCACTATTCTAGAGCAGAAATATGAAGTTCCAAACTATTCCACTTCTTCATAAGGCATTAGGTTGAAGCGGGGAAAAAAAAGGAAGGTTGTATCACTTTTTCCTTTGGAGGTGAATGAGGAGCTTCTTATATCAAAATTAATCTTCATATAAAAGGAACAAATTGATCCTTGCAAACATAATTTCGGAAAGGAAAAGTAATTGCTGCTACAAACATCACATGAAAATCACAGTAATAGGTGACATAAAACTGATACTCGCCAGTGGGATAATCAAACCACCTTTTAGATGCCATATTTCTAGATATCTACCTTTCATTTTGCCAACTGTTGGGACCCATGGGTTTGCTGAAGATCTCCAGGATACTTAGTCACATGACCGTATGCCACTCTGAAATAAGAATTGATGAGTAAGTTTATTGAAGATCTATAGGTTAAAACCAACATTAGGTATATGTAACTAATACTCTAAATATGAGATACCTTCAGAAAGCATCTTTCTGTCTCCCTCTATCCCTATATATTTGGTGGATGAATTTTTCGCTGTTTAGGATAAAAACAACAGGTCATTTCGGGACTCTTGAACATTCTCAGGCAATAGAATGCCCCATAGTCACTTGAAATTGTTTTTGGTGCACCTAATGTCATAATCAAAACTTAAGACTTGGTTTAAAGTTAAGTTGTATCTTTTCCCTGACTGAGAAGCCATGTCGGGGTGGGAAGCTGAGGAAGGGGAGCGTCTTCCTCTCCTTGTTCTTGGCAGCTTCTGATCCTTCTAGAGTTGCTATGGGAGAAGGAAAAAGTGGAGACGGGAGAGAATGTTCTTATTTCAGTGGTGGAGTTGTACACTGGCCTACTTTCTGGACCCGATAAATAGTTAAAGCAGACCACACTTGGCATAGGCTGTTGTGGTTTCTTGGGAGACTGTACCCATTACTGGTGATGTCTTGCCCGCAGTTCCCTGATTCGGGCAAACGGGCTCTCCATTCAAGCAGACCCCTCAGCCCCTAGGAACCCAGTGTTCCCCTCTGGGTCTCCCCTTCTGAGGTGTGCCTGCAACGAAGGTGCCCTCATACCAGCCCCCTCTCACATTTGGTTCATATTTGGTCCACGAGGACACACACACACAGACACACACACACACACACACACACACACACACACACACACACACACACACACTTACTTCCCTGGGACAAACTCAGAAAAACAGCATCAGCTGCCTTCACTGTACAGCCAAAGCTGCTTGCTAAACTATCTCTTGCCTGATTTCCCAGGAGAATTAGACCACTATGTTCTTCTTACCCAAGGACATACATTCGCTTTCCAGTGAGTCCAACTTATGCCCCTCCCTCTTGATATGAAGTGACTCCCAACCTTTCTACTTTGGTAGAAAATAAGTGAGAGGACATCTTATTTTTAAAAAACTCCTCCAAAGATCCTCTCTCCCAGGTTCATAATAATCCTCCACGTGATCTAGTATTTCCTTGAAATGTAGCATCTATTATTTCTTCGTGCCTCAGCCAATACTTTAGTTTGAGCATCCTATATCATGGGATTCTTGTTTGAAATTCTAGTATCAGAAATTTGTTGTTGAAAACCTGTTTCACCTTTAGTCTCTGCACTTCCTGCAAACCATAACCACGTGGTTATACTCAGGTAAGAAGGGCTCCAAGAGAACAAATGTCTCTAGGCTTTCTGGCCAGCCATGCTTTCTGAAGGAAACCAATGGATTGTCTCCATCTTAGTTGAGCAGACACTGAAAGAAACTCTTGGAACCTTTCCAACTGGTGGTCTAGGAGAAGGATCAGCAACCTAGGACCTAGGGGCTACACAAATCTCATCCTGCCTGGAGAAGGCAGGAATGTACACAGGACACCCAGACACACAAGTGGAGGACCTTGTCTGTGGCAAGGTTGTATTGAGAGTGGGATTGTCCTGCAAGACTACTAGAAGGGACTGTTGAGCTCAGCAGGCTTAAGGACAGGAAGAAGGACTGCAACAGGCTGGGGCAGGGAGGTCAGACATCCCTGAGTAGTCAGGAGCCAGAAGGACTGACTATGGATAAAGGCAGAAAGCGAGGGAGGCTACTGCTGCTGGGGCAAAAGCACATTAGCTAAGGCCTTCACAATATGGATCCCAATCTACCTTGCCAGTCTCATCTCCTTCACTCTCCTCCCCTTTACTCCAGCCACACAAAGCCACCTGGCATTTCCTGAATATGCTGTGTCCTTCCACACCCTCATATTTTTACATATACTGTTTCCTTATAGAATACCCTCCTCACTCCCAATCCCCATCCATTGCTTCTATTCAGCCATCAAGACCTAGCTTAAGTCTAATTTTCTGTGAATCATTCCTGCTACTTTCCCCACCTGGTACCATTTGACACATGTCAGTTCCAGCCCTCATTGCACTATGCTATGATTTATTCACTTGTCTCTCCTTGCTCCTTAACAGATAGTATCTCAAAGACAAGGACTATGATTTATTCATTTCTGTACTCCCACTACCTACTACTGTGCTTCAATGCTGTAAGGACTTGTATTCTCTACTGCTATGTAACAAATTATCATACATTTAGCAGTTTAAAACAATACATATTTATTGTCTTTCAGTTTCTGTAAACCAGAAGTCTAGACTTGGTGTGGCTGGATTCTTGGATTAGAGTCTCACTGAGCTGAAATCAAGATGTTGGTCAAGGCTGCAGTTCTCATCTGTCGTTGTGGATCCTCTTCTAAGCTTACTGATTATTGGCAGAATTCATTTCCTTGAAGCTATAGGACTGATGTCCCCATCTTTCTGCTAGTTTTTGGCTGAGAACTACTCAGTTCCCAGAGGCTACCCAGTTTCTTGCCATGTGGTTCCACTAGGCAATTCACAGAATGCTTGCTTTCTTCCCGGCTTGCTAGAGCACATCTCTCTACTTTCCTCTTTATAACTAAGCAGAGAGAATTCTCTGCTTTTAAAGGGCTCACCCAGTTAGGTCAGGCCCACCCAGGATAATTTGCCTTTTGCCATATAATGTAACATCATCACAGCAGTGATATTTCCACCCACACTCAAAGGGACAGGGAATTATCCAAGAGTGGGGATCACTGGGGTCATCCTAGAATTCTGTCTACCCCAGGGTTCAATATTTGTGTCAAATAAATGTTCTAGAAATTTGTAAATTATAAACACTGCTATTCAATTGCTAAGATTTTGTTCTTTTCTTTTTTTTTTTTGAGAGACATGGTCTCACTATGTTGCCCATAGTGACTCAAACTTCTGGGATCTTCTGCCTCAGCCTCTCAAGTAGCTGGGACTACAGGCATGTACCACTGTACTCAGCTTAAAGGCCTTTTCAGTTGCTTCCAGATTTGTGTTGAATCCAGAATGGTTGGGGATACTGTATGTGAGATAACAGGAGCCCCCTGCAATGAGTCCAGGGAGTACTGGAAATCTGGGGCTGTGGGACAGGACCTGGCTTGCCAACTGACTGGCTGTGTGACCTTGGGTTAAGTCCCTGATATTCTCTGAATTCAGATTCCTCCTCATATATAAAATGGGAGAGTGGGACTAGATAATGTCTAAGGTCAGCTAGCTCTAATATTCTATATTAAGACTGAATCATCCTGATCAAATTAAAATCTAGTGACTCACAGTATCCAAATTCATTCAAATAGTTTAAAAAATAATTTCATTACACATGGAATTGCAGTGGTAAGATTTTAAGAGGAAAGGCAGTTTTGTTTTCAAGTGAATCCATTTCTACATTGGCTTAATCTGACTAAATATAAATAAGGGTATGCAAATACATTTCTACTCTTTACATAGAATGGCAAAGAGTATTTTATCTTTAGATGACATATTTATGAGTGATTTTTTCCAAGATATTAAAATTTGATTTTAAAAAACCTACTGTCTTAAAATAAGTTAAATTAACTCAATGGATAGTAACTGAATAATTATGAAAGGCAGTCCTCAAATATTACAAATCAATTCAATAACTGTGTAGAGAATGTTGAGATTTTTATATAAATTTTAGGGGTTTAAGTCTTTCTTTTGTTTTTCTCAAATGATGCCTTTTTGGCTAGGATAATAATTCTCTTCTACTCAACAAAAATGAACTCTAATTTTAAACAGGTATTATTAAATCCCACTGAATAGGCTTCATGCAGATGTATTCCTTAAAACATCCCTTTATTGACTGTGCACAGTTATTAACAATTCACATTTCACTTTATCTACTGAGTGGAAGAGCATTTATTCTTTCATTAAAAAGTTAAGCCCTCCGGGGCAGCAGCAGGAATGCAGAACCTTCTTCCTATAAACGGCATTGCCCAGTGAATGTGAAGTGCTTCTCTATTAATACAAAAAGGATAAATAAGACAAATGGACTTCTCTCTCCCTCCATCATCTCCCTCCCTGCCAGTATGCTCTTCTTATTTCATAAAATGCCATTAGGCAAATAGTTCCCACACTGATATGTCCATCAACCAAAAGAGGAATGTCAACATTTATTTGGCACCACTGAATTCAGAACATCCTTAGGGTTTTGTACAAGTGACAAAATGAGTATCAGGCCATGGTCATTTCCTTAGGAAGATGCTTTATGGGAGGAGAGGGTGGAAAATCATGAGGACATAAGTCAGCCTCCAGTACTTTGCTGCTCAAGTTTCAGGAGCTGTTTTTCAAGTTTTGAGGTGTTTACTCGATGCATCATCAGAAACTGGCCATTCAAGTGAAAGACAGGAATGTCAAATTTATACCTTTCATACCAGACAGAGTTTTCTGGAAGTGTGATGTTTACCTCCTGTAAAATGAACTGAAACAGAGACAGACTAAAGCTCTGTAGTTTAGAGACCATGGGGTGATGTAACAACTGCAGTGATAAACGGATCCCCAGACCATTTCTTATGCTGTTTTCCTTATAGTTGCTTTTTTAGGTCCACAGTCATCTAACATCCCTGATTTCCAAAACTTGACTGGTTTCATTATATTTTCTACTTCCTGATCTTGCTGCTTTTCTGTTACCCTTGTTATATTCCGCATCAGGACAGTACTCAGTTCCAATGAAATAAAACATGTCTCAGTCGGGAAGCTGACTGAGAATTAGGACAGAAATGTTTTGGTTATAGGAACTGGAAAGGTGTATGTTACATGAAAACACATTGGTGCAAACTGCAAAACAAGATAAAAGGAATGAGGCAAAAGTTTAAAGAAAACACGAATACTGCACCTGCTAGTTAACTTTGACTCATTAAGAGCCAGAGTAAGAAAACCAGTACTGCTCAGAGAAAAACACTTAGGTGTAATGAGTTTTATGGTAATAAGCACTAAACTCTCTCTGAAGAATAGAAAGAAAATTTAAATGAAAAATCATTTAATCTCTTTTCCTAAAGAAAGGATCCAGGCAGATACTTTATACCACATCTAATATTCATTCCACATACATAAAAGCCACACTGTATTATGTTACCCTGTTTTTATACGGCTTGAGTACTTCCTTGGCTTCATCACAAAGGGGGCATGGGTCCTACAGGAAGAAAAAAAAAAATCAAGCGATTAAACCCAAAGAATGGCATTTGCCCTTACAAAAACAAAACAAAACAAAAAACCCCTAAGAGGCAGATTATACTTATTTTAAAGAATAGTTTTCTGGCCGGGCGCAGTGGCTCAAGCCTGTAATCCCAGCACTTTGGGAGGCTGAGACGGGCGGATCACGAGGTCAGGAGATCGAGACCATCCTGGCTGACACGGTGAAACCCCGTCTCTACTAAAAAATACGAAAACTTAGCCGGGCGAGGTGGC